>NC_062544.1:178768671-179051171 GCF_016906955.1 Phacochoerus africanus | reverse complement strand
ATGCACACTCGAAAAGAATGTATATTGTATTTTTTTGGATGTAATGTTCTGAAAAAATTAAGTCAAACTATTCTACTCTGTCATTTAGGATCTCTGTTTCCTTGTTGATTTTCTGTCTAGGAGGTCTGTCCATTGATGTGAATACAGTGTTAAAGTATCCTATTATTATTGTATTCTTACCAGTTTATCTCTTTATGTCTGCTAGTATTTGTGTTATGTATTTTGGGTGCTCCTATATTACGGGTATACATGTTGATGAATGTAATATCCTCTTCTTGAGTTGATCCTAATAGTGTCCTTTTTTTTAATCTTTCTTTATGGCCTTTGTTTTATTTTTTAATTTTTTTCCCATTTTAAAAAATTTTATTGAAGTATAGTTGATTTACAAGTTGTAATAATTCCTGCTTTACAACAAAGTGATTCAGATACACATATACACACATCTATTCTTTTTCAGATTCTTTTCTCATATAGATTATCACAGAATATTGATTGCATAGAGTCCCCTGTGCTGTAGAGCATGTTCCCATTGGCCAGGTATTCCATATACAGTGTGCATGTACGGCCTTTGTTTTAAAGTCTATTTTGTTTGATATTTTTACTTTCTTTTCACTTCCATTTGCATGAAATATCTTTTTCCATCTTCTCACTTTTGTCCTAAGGTGAGTCTCTTGTAGGCAGCATATTTTAGGCTCTCTCTCTCTTTTTTTCCCCCAGAAACCCTCTTTCTTTCTTTTTTTCCTTTTAGGGCTGCACCTGCAGCATATGGAAGTTCCTATACTAGAGATCAAATTGGAGCTGCAGCTGCCATCTTATGCCTCAGCTTGTGGGAATGCCAGATCCTTACCCTTAACCCACTAAGTGAGGCCAGGCTTCAAACCCAAGTTCTTAACTCACTGAGGCACAACAGAAACTCGAGGAGACCATCTTTTCTTTGAGAGAGTTTTTCCCTTTCAAAGTTGGTTTATTTTTCCTCTTCCCACATCTTAAACACCAAGTGGTCCCCAAGATTCTGGCCTCAGTTGTGTTTTTACCTCTTCACATACTCTCTGTGGGTGATACCGTTCAGTTTTGAGGTATTAACTGTTTGTATAATTGGAAACAATGTCTCTGTCTTTATAATTCAGCAGACCTCTATCCTGACCCCTAGATTAAAAAATACCATCCTTTCTGGGGCCCCACAGGTCCCCAAACATAGATGATGACTGGAGCCATCATCTACATTTACATTAGTTCCTCCTCCTTCATTCTCCATCTGATTTAGTAACCTCCCCTTTCATTAAGTTACCAAGAAGGACTGCAAGGCAGAGGCCTTATTGCCACGTTTCTTTTCCTCTCCCTTACATCCAGTGAAGCCTCGTCTTCTGGCAGTTTTAGCTCCTTTGTTTTTTATCTGTTCCCTCTCCTCTGCTATAGTTCAGGTCTTCAGCCACTCTTACCTGGACTATTTTTTTTTTCTTTTTAGGGCAACACATGTGGCATATGGAAGTTCCCAGGCTAGGGGTCAGATTGGAGCTGTAGCTCCTGGCCTACGCCACAGCCACAGCCACGCCAAATCCGAGCCACATCTGTGACCTACACTGCAGCTTGCAGCAATGCTGGATCCTTAACCCACTGAGCAAGGCCAGGAATTGAAACTGTATCCTCATGGATACTAGTTGGGTTCTTAATCTGCTGAGCCATAGCAGGAACTCCTTACCTGGGCTATTTTTCATTGAGCACTTTGATTCTGGTCAGACTCATTTTTCATGGAGTTCCCAGAAGTATCTTGTGAAAGTGTACAGTTCACCCTTGAACAACATGAACTTGAATTGCAGGGGTTCACTTATATGCAGATATCTGTTCAATAGTAAAACTATGGTACTACGTGGTCTGTGGTTTGTTGAATCCAAAGCTGTGGAGGAACCAAGGGCCCAAAGGGCCGACTGTAAGTTATACACAGATTAACCCACCCCACATTGTATCTTACTAGATCACGCCTCTTTTGCAGCTCCTTGTTGCTTGTGGGATAAGGCCAGTCTTTGAGTGGTATCACAAGACCCTCTAGTCTTACCTGCCTGCCTCCCCGCTCGTCTCCTGTTATTCCTTCCCTGGCACTTTTTTCACGTTCCATAGTGCTGTAGTTCTCTGGCCACTATTTTTCTAGCCTTTGTTCCTTTGTTTAGGTTGTCCCCTCCGACCATCCCTCCTCTGTTGTTGCATGAAGACATATTTTTCTCTCTCTTAGAACAGCTTGGGTGTCACCTTCTGGGGATAGTCTTGCTTTCTGTTTAGGTAACCTTCATAGGAGATTTAAAATACTCAGTGCTTATGTCTATCATTGCATTTAGCCTATTTCCTTTTTTCCCCTTCTAAATAGTGTTTAAAACATCTCTTCCCCTATACTGGTCTTAAGGGCAGGAATAAATATATTTATTTTGTATCTCCTGTGCTGAACTCAGAACTTAACACATTTTAACTCAGTCAATAGTTACTGAATTAATCTTGAGTTAATGAATAATTGAAAATCAACAACTATTTGTACATAGATAAGCTTGCATTGTTGACTTAGAAAATATCTCAGGAAGAATCTTTTATTAAACCCTATATAAATACAAATTCACATTCTAGCTCATATTTATAAGGATCTGAGGCAGAGAATCATAGAGAATTCTGCATTTTTTTCTGCCATTCTATATTTCCATTGGTCTGATTTTCTTTGAAAGTGTTTGTTGGAGAATGTTAAATATACTTGAATCCTCTTACTGTGAAGCTACTGAAAGGTAGAGATTAAGAGATAAATAGTGACAGGTGGTGGAGAAGAAGGGGTAGACTGTGAGTTTAGGATGTAAATGTTCCAAAATTAGGTTATGATGATGATTGTACAACTATAAATATAATAAAATTCATTGAATTATTTTTTTAATAAATTTTATTTATTTAATTTATTTATTTATTTATTTATTTGTCTTTTTACCATTTCTTGGGCTGCTCTTGCGGCATAAGGAGGTTCCCAGGCTAGGGGTCGAATCGGAGCTGTAGCCACTGGCCTACGCCAGAGCCACAGCAATGCGGGATCCAAGCCGCGTCTGCGACCTACACCACAGCTCACAGCAACGCCGGATTGTTAACCCACTGAGCAAGGGCAGGGATCAAACCCACAACCTTCTGGTTCCTAGTCGGATTCGTTAACCACTGCGCCACAATGGGAACTCCCATTGAATTATTTTGTAAAAAGAGAGGAATATTAGTAAATGTTGATGGACCCATTGGAATGGCTTCTTTAAAATCTACTTTCAAAGCTGTTCTAAAACCATTTCGAGAAAAAAAAATTAACCAGTTCTTTTGAACACCTATGAGGCATAGAGAGCTTACTCCACTTTCAGGTAATATTACTTGAAGGAAGGGACATAGCAATTGTGGTATCTTTATAAGAATTTCTCTGTGGAGCAGTTATTCTATAGAGTGGCCCAGCTCTTGAATTAGTGTGTTACCAGTAGAGTCTCTTAAAAGACTATGTTTATTGGTTGACACTATAATAACAGCAATGCAAGCCTGGTAGTTGATATATAATCTTTGATCATTGTTCCATATTACTAAGCCTTCATCCACACTCAATCCATCATCCAGCATAGTCACCTGCATTAGGAAATGAGGGCCAGCTTTTGTTCAGCAATGCATTTGATAAGTTCAATCTTCTATACCTGGAACCAGGTGGTGATATGGCTAGTCTGTATTCAAGTGGAGAATAATTTATTGTGATTTTTGGCATGCAATTTCACCCCTGCTGGTTTAGAAACTCATTACATGGTAGAGGTGATTGCTAATCAAGATTTCTCGGCTTTATTGTCTCCCTGAAAAGTCTTCTCACCCCTCCCACTCTCTGTATTTTATCCCAATTTTCAGCTGATATCAGCATGTCGCATGTCTTGCTACAAGTAATAAAACATTAAGAGGGTTGTGTGATATTTTAAAATATTAGGGAATAGTTGTAAATCATGTAAATGATTTTCATTTGGATTTTCTGATCATGACATCTCTGTAATGGGAATGTCTGAATCTGAGGCATTAGGGTATTAAAATAGTCCATTATCTGGAGACCCATCTTCTCATTGGTCTATAGAAGCTTGAAAGGGGCCTTATTGTGCCTATTCCATTGCCATCCATTCTTGCAACTATGACAAAGGGGAGCAGGCTAGAGCTAGTTGGTATGAAACTGTGTTTGTAGCTGACATGGTATGGTGTGTTTTCAGGGCACTGAGAAACAGGAGAGGGGATGGATGAAATGGGATTTAAAGTAGAACCACATGAGAAGAGTGTTACATGTGTTTTTACTCTTAATCATTTCACAATAATTACTAGAAAACAAAATTGCAATTTGGTGTGTAATTTTAATATTTAAATCCATTAAAATGAAATTAATAACAGTTAATTCATACTTCTCCCAAAATAATAGCATTTATACTTTTGTGTATTTTGCACAAATATTATTCCTTTTAGTATTATCTTAAATATTTATTTTGCAGATTAAAGAGGGTAACTCTTCTTTATCCTTGGAGGGTTTTGTTGTTGTTTTGATACCTATGATTTTAGCAAAGTCTTAGGGAACAATATTGTGTGTAAATAACTGGTGCATGGTGTACTTTTTAAATATATTAGCAGTACAGCAAAATGTAATATTATATTTTCATAATTTATTTTTAAATATCTCCAGGGAAGGTTGCTATTTAAAGAAATCCTCAGTAAAGGATTTTATAAAGCAAATTCTTAGCCCCTAATCAGAATGTTTATATGTTGGGTTTGCTTAAAGCTATGGACTCAGTTATATGTAAAACAGAGTTTTAGAGTCCAACAGAAAGTATTTCTGGATTGCGGATAAATTCCAAGGTAAAGTTATTTAGCTTTAATTCTCAATGAGATTTTATAGCACATTCAAAGTGGTTTTTTTGTAATTACACCTGAAACTTCTGAAATATTATATACCTCTTGACCGCAATAAAAAATAAAATAAATCTGAAATGGACAGTCTATTTAGATGAGAACACAGGAGGCCACTTCTCTGCTGAGAACACATTGCCCCTTTAGCCCTCCAGGCCAGGGCAGTGTTTCCCTTCCACACCAGCTATGTGGCCTGTGCCTTGGGACTGAGCAGATCCCCTCTCTGGATGTGAGCCTTTGGCTTGCTGGGCCTCTCCTTCTACATCCAGGAGCAGCACTCCCCAGTTGTGGCTGCTCCAAGTTGAAATTTGAAGTCATAAAATGTTCAGGATGTTTTCTTTTCTCAAATTAAAATGATGTTTGCTCCATGTTTTACTCAGCTTTGCAGAAACATGTGTAGGTCAGAAGCCGAAACTATGTCCATCTTCACCCAGGATCACCTGTGCTGACCTGTACCATGTCCTCTGATTGGCACTTTGCTTGGTCTCATACACTTCCTAAAATACTTTGATTTTGTGTGAATTTCTGGCTCCAAATTATAAATACAATTTAACAAATTTAAAAAAAAAAACAGAAGGACAAATACCATATGATATCACTTGTAGGTGGAATCTAATGTATGGCACAAATGAACCTTTCACAGAGAAGAAAATCACAGGCTAGGAGAACAGACTTGTGGTTGCCAAGGGGGAAGGGGAGGGAGTGGGATGGATGGGTGTTTGGGGGTTAATAGATGCAGACTATTGCCTTTGGATTGGATTAGCAATGAGATCCTGCTCTGTAGCACTGGGAACTCTGTCTAGTCACTTATAATGGAACATGTAATGTGAGAAAAAAAATGTATACATGCATGTGCAACTGGGTCACCATGCTGTACAGTAGGGAAAAAAAAAAGGTAATTAAAAAAAAAAAAACAAGGAGACTCAAACCAGTACAAAAATGACTCTCACCAAGAGCCAGCTTCCAGTTCTGTCAGTTTGTTTCCTTAGTAGGTGACTGATTCCACCTCATTTAGCATTTGATAAAATGTCATCATGTCTATGGCAGGCCAGGTGCCCTCAATATCAAGCCCACTGGTAGAGTTGCTGCTGTGGTAGGGTAAAGGTGGCCTTGCCCCCTCTCTCTTAGCTCCCTTATCTAATCTTCATTGTGGTCACTTCTGCTAGGGTTTAGAAAAAAACTGTTTTTTGTGTATGATCCTCAGCCCTGTGGAGGTGAGAAAACCAGAGATACACAGGGTGAGGGTGTGTGTGTGTGTGTGTGTGTGTGTGTGAACTGACGATGTTTGGTTGCCTTATGATAAGGCAATATGATTTACATAATATTACTAAGTAATAATAATACTAATACTCATATTACTAAGTTTTATTATTGCATATGTATATATATAATTTATAATATGGGAAAAAAAGCCACTATGACAAAATAGTGGAAAATTTAAACTGGAAGAAAAACAAATAATTTCAAGGCAGTGTAGTCCCCTTTCAACAGACTTCGCCAGATGATATGGAGGGAAGTGACCTAGGGCCCAGAGAGTTTGAACAGAACAAGGCATTCAGTCTAGATGAGGTCATTCCCCTCTAATTTTAGCTACAATGAGGAGGCTGACCTCATGTTGACAAATGGCAATTTGTTTAATAATCTATGGAGAAATTTTCTAAAAAAGAGTTGCTATTCTGGGTTTAAATTTCATATATGGAACTGACCCTTGAAATTATATGCAAACTTTTGTTTGCATGTGTGAATATTTCTAGGGATAGGTTTGTGTGCGTGTACATTTTTCTGGGGATTGGTTCCATTTTGTGTGTGTGAGTGTTTCTTTTAGGGCCACAGGTATGACATACAGAAGTTCCCAGGCTAGGGGTTGAATCCAAGCTGCAGTGGCTGGCCTACACAACAACCATAGCAACACAGGATCTGAGCTTCATCTGCGACCTGCGCCACAGCTCACAGCACCACCGGATCCTTAACCCACTGAGAAAAGCCAGGGATTGAACCCATGTCCTCATGGATACTAGTCAGGTTCGTTACTGTTGAGCCATGACAGGAACCTGTAGTTTTATATTTTTTATATTATTCTCAAAAGGATGTGTGACTACTCCCACATCTTAAACCATTTAGGATTTTAGATAATAGGAATGGAAGCTTGTACTATTATTCAAAACTTTTCACAACACCTCATTGTTGCTTCCTTCCTGGAGGAGGTTTAGAGTCCCACTCCACTGATATTGCAATTGGTCATGCAGCTTGCTTTGGCCAGTGAAATGTGAGTGGAGGTGACACATGCCACTCCTAAGCAAAAGCTTTAACAGACATTGAGTAGTTCCATCATTACTTTTGTACCTCTGGCAGAAGACCGACATGACCGAGAGAGGGGATGTGCCTGCTACCTGGCTGGGGATGAAGATTCCAGAGCTGAAGCTGACAACTGAACATGTTACATGAGGGAGAAATAAACTCTATTATTGTAAGTCATTGAGATTTGGAGGTTTTTTGCAGCTGGCAGTATACTTAGCCTGAACTGACTGATCCAACACACGGCAGCCTGAATTACATTCAGAATCCAACAGGGCATACTGGAAAGCCCTAGTGTAATGAGCTTTCTGTGGTGTGGCACATTTAAAAGTGACACATTTTCCTATGGATTCTTTTTGGTCCTTTAAGATTCCCCAATGGAGTCAGAAATAAGACTCCTGTGGTTAGTCTGTTAAGAGTCAGTGAGTTCATTTTATTGGGCCACAATCCTTCTCTCTGGAGGAAGTCACTTCAGGCCTGTTTCTCCTGTCTGCCTGGTGGCTAGTATGTGCAGGCAAGAATTACTGATATGAGTGTCTGAGGTCAGGAATAGCTCTCAGAAGCATAACGCAAGGCACCTAACACACTAGGTATGAACAGATTGAAAGATTATGGGGTACATATCATTTGCGGTGCCAAGTACAGTACAGATTCATTTTCTAAAATGATCTCTTACTCCAGGTGTGACAAGCATGAAGAATAGGTGTTACCACAGTAGAGCACAATGAAAGGCCACCCAAGAAAGTAAACAGATTTCAGAGGTGACTCATAAACAGAGTACTGCCTTTGAGAAAATAAAAAAGCCATCCATTACCCACACAAAGTGCATAATAATAAGGACAAGCACTTTATCACTTCATATTTGACGTCTAGAGGTCAGAACTCCCACAAGGGAAATACTGTAGAACCTCATACTTTAGTCAGAATGAGCTGCACTTGAATCAAAAATCTGTTCTTTCTTTAGAGAGATTTGATATAGTCTTAACTATTGCTCCCGTTAAGCAATCACAGTTTTTAATAATCTTACTGTTTGAAAAATTTCGCTAAGTTAATTGTCCCTATTGACTTAAAATGGGGAAAGTTGATGGGAAGCTCATAAAAGATCTGCCCTGAAGCTTTTTACTCAATGGAAAATGATTCTAGGAAACTCTGTCACTATAGTTACTAATACCCCCCAAGTGGATTAATAATTTCTTCCTAATCTAATACATGTAAGAAAATGTTCAATTTCTCTTCATCACAGATTATAAGACTTCATTTACTTTATGGGATTTACTCATTCATTCATTTAACATTATTAATTGCATGCTCTTTGCTAAGGACTATTCTTGGAACAGGAGCTCAGCAAGAATCTGCCACAAGGTGGTTACATTCTAATGGGAGAAGAAAGCAGAAATTAAGTAGCAACAAAAAGAAATAACTATGTGGTATGTCAGATGGTGATACTCTGAAAATTATAAAGTGGAATAATAAGCAATAAAGAATATGAGCATGAGATGGCTGAGTTGCTGTGGCAGCTACAGCTCAATTTTACCCCTACCCTGGGAACTTCCATATGCCATGGGAGCGGCCCTAAAAAGACAAACAAAAAGAAGAAGAATATTCCATTAAATAAGAGTTCTGCCATTTAAAAACCTTTATCAGTGTATAAAATCTCATGACTTTTGGTTATATTTATGTCTGGAAAGGTTGCCATTTCAACTTCATTTACCTGAACCACCACAGACATAGATCATGAAACAGCATTAAATCAAAAGTGAATTGGTTGTGTACAATATATCAGACGAATCTGAATAAGACTACATTAAAAAAATACATAAAGAGTAAGTATACACTATCTCCCTTCCTCTGTTTACATGATGAATTTTATTGTTTACAATTCATGGAGGTTCCACAAAAATTTATGATTAAAATGCTACATGGGCTACTATTATCCTTAACAATGTCTACTAGTAAAAAATACCTTTCCTGGTATTCATAAAGTACAGGAATAAAAACTAGCAAACAATATGCATTATATGAATTTCAAAGGCAATTAGTAAAAGAAAGTGCTGGTGTCATATAGGGAGGCTGTGTCTATGTGCACATATGAACACTTTAAAAAAAGCATATTGCATACACTGTTAAACTGCATTATCCAACTGGAGGCCTAAGGTATGTATTTCAGGACTTGTGCTTTAATTATCTCTTCAAGTGTTCGTGATCACTTGAGACAGAATAAAGGAAGCATTTAAATAGGAAAAGGTGATTTATTTATAAATGGTGCTGCAACAATTGCTTATGCACCTGGGGAGGAAAAAAGGTGGGCACACCACTTAAAAAAATCCAAATAAATTAAATGTTTACATATAAAAACAATGTATTCATTTAAAATCTTAAAAATACATAGGAAAATATTTTTATAAACTGGGAGTAGAAGAGACCTTTCTAAGCTGGGTAGGAAATCTAAAAACCAAAAAAGAAAACATCTGATGACAGAGACTAAACAATTTGGTTTAGCAAAAGACACCATTAAAAAAAAGAGAAATTATATGCAGTAAAAAAGACTGCAATCCAGATGGCCAATAAAAGGTTACTATTCATAAAATATATAAGGTTCCTATGTGTTGATAAGAACAAAAAGCAATGGATAGAAAAATGGGAAAAAGCTATGTGTGACTAGGCAAGCAGAGTGGCAGAACAAAATAAACAGTCACAGAAAAGATGCTCACCCTCACCACTAGTCAAGAAAATGCAAATTAAGTAAAAGTGAGATTGAGATGCCCTTTTTCAGTGGTCAGATTGGCACAAACTTATAAAAAGCAATACCATCCAGAAAGCACGGCAAGCCTTAGAGGAACACACAGCCTTTCCTGTGAGAACAGAAATAGTCACAACTCAACCCAATATGCCTGTGAGTTGACCCAGTAATCCTACTTCTGGCTATTTATGGTTAAAAAATAGTAAATAAAAGCTGTGGTATATGATTAAGAATATGCTAACTGCAGCTTTGCTTGAAGAAGCAAAAGAACCGCATTTCCTTCAATAGGAAGTAGAACTAAGATGCATCAAATCCTTTTCTAAAATTAAGCAGGATATGAATAAATTATGAATAAGACATTTAAAAGATATGCTCGTGTGTGTGTGTGTGTGTGTGTGTGTGTGTGTGTGTGTGTGTGTGTGTGTATAGCTATATAAAATCTGGCAGAATCTTGCCTAAGCAAGAACAAAACTTTGACGTGTATTGTTTTTTATTCAGGTATAGTTGATTTACAATGTTAATTTCTGCTGTACAAAAAGTGATTCAGATATACATATATATATATATATATATATATATATATACACATATTCTTTTTTATATTCTTTTCCATTATGGTTTATCCCAGGATACTGAAGATAGTGCCATGTGCCATACAGTAGGACCTTGCTGTTTACCCATTCTACATATAATACCTTACATCTGCTAGCCCCAAACTCCCACTCCATCCCTCCCCCATCCCTCCCCAATCCCTCCCCCTTGGCAACCACAAGTCTGTTCTCTTTGTGTGTCTCTTTATGTTTCATAGATAGGTTCGTTTTGCCTTATTTTAGATTCCACATATAAGTGATATCATATGGTATTTGTCTTTCTCTTTCTGACTTACTTCCCTTAGTATAATAATCTCTAGTTCCATCCATGTTGCTGCAAAATGGCATCATTTCATTCTTTTTTATGGCAAATATTTCACTGTATATATGCATCACATCTTTATCCTTTCATCTGCTGATGGATACTGAGATTGTTTCTATGTCTTAACTATTGTGAATAGTGCTGCTATGAACATAGGGATGCACGAATCTTTTTGAATTATAGTTTTGTCCAGATATGTTCCCAGGAGTGGGACTGCTGGATCAAATGGTAGTTCTACAGTCTTCTGAGGAAACTTCATACCGTTCTCCACAGTGGCTGCACCAACTTACATTCCCACCAACAGTGTAGGAAGGTTCCCTTTTCTTCTTATCCTCTCCAGCATTTGTTGTCTGTAGACTTCTTAATTAATTTTTTTTAAATTGAGAGACTACACAAATATTTATGTTAACAGTGAGCTAAAAGCAATCTTTTAAAAGGTTTTAAGAGCTAACTTAATGCATTAACTTACTTCAAAAGTCAAATTTATTAACACAATGGAAATCCTCTCCCCTTTTAAATTTTCTTCTTGGTTGGTTTAAAATCCTAAATCTGACTCTCAGTGAGGTGGTCTTTTACGAATGGGCCAGACTTCTATTTCTAAGACATGTTTATTAGATATAATCCTACATGTGAAGTAAATTACTCCCTGCAGTAAATTAAGCACTTGATAATTTCACAGTTTCAGTCCTTTAGGGAAGCAATTAGAGTAGTGGAGAGGGATTTAACACATTCATGAAGAATGTAACTGTCTTCCAACTAGTTCAATCTGTGTAAATGAAGCAGCCTCCTCAGCTGGCAGAATTAGATTCAACATGTTCATGCCCAGAGATCAAAATACTGTGATGCTTTCATATCGCGTACTACAAACGTAATTAACATTCATAATAGAAAGTATGGAAAATAGAGGGGGAAAAAGACGATAAAAATCATCCATAATGCTTCTATCCGGCGATGACACTAGAAACCTGGTGCTTATTCTAGGCATGCAGGCAACAATGACAGAGGTCTGGGGAGAAGGAAGTCATCCCAAATCACAGTGAAAAAACAAGAACCAGTCAACAGGAGGTGTGTTTATTATTAATAATGGAAACATTTATTGTTATTATTTATTAACATTAATAATAATAATAATAATAATAATGGGAATACTATTTAAGATGCTCTTATATAAACTTATACTGTTACTTAATTTTGTAGCTGATTTCTCCTTATTTCAAATGAAGCCTGTGCAGCATCAGTTTATCAGTGAGCAAAACATTCTCTTATATTTCTAAAGAACAAACAAGACAGGCCAGACAAAAAAAGCCAGCATTAGATATAATTCTCTCTTCACTGACCACAGCCAGCACCACTCCCATGAACCCTGCCATCACCTCGGCCTCCATCAAGATCCCACCACAGTGTCATTCTCCTCTATCCACTCCAGGCCAAGGATAACAACATCATTATCCTTCAGGGCCTCAATCCTCAATTCACAGCCATCTCTGTCAAGCCCTTAATTAATGTTATTTTCATCAACTGTTCTCGACCAGGAAATTGATTTACTATCATAGAGTGACTGGACCACTATCTTGTTCCAAAAGACAGAGGTCTTCTAATAAGTACACGCTTTCAAGTATTTTTTTCCTAGTAGACTTTTTATTATTATTCCTATCACCATTAATCCAAAGTTCAATTAAGACCTTTGTTCCAGATAAGGTTTTATTTTCAGAAAAGGGGGGAAAAAGAATCAATCTGTTTTAACATACAGTATTTTTAGCCTGCTTTTTTTTAAATTTTCTTATTTCTTGGCAAAATTGGAATCATTCTGGTTTTATGTTTATACTGTTTTGTAACCTATTGTTGGTTACAATTGTATTGGTTAATCGGAACTAGAACTGGAAAAGATAAACAAGAAAGCCAGAGTTACTGAAAAAGATCTCTTTCATCCACCACGTTTGACCATTAGCAAAAACTTCAAAAGAACTTGAATTTACCTTCAACACAACTCATCTTATATACTTTTTCTTCATTTTAGAATCCTAAAACAACAAGATGACTCATGCTTCCATAACACAAAACAAACACAACTAGGACAACTACTTCCTACTAAGGTTTATAGTTTTAAAAGAGTATTAGCCAAAGAAGGCAATGCTTAACCCAAAATAGTAAATATCATAAAGTAGAATTTCAGGCACTCTAGAAATCGGAAAGATTTCTGGGTTTTTCCTAATACCATCCCCCCACACACACACATATCTACCAGAGACCATCCACAATATCTATTCATAAGTCAAACTCTGTCAACCAGGACCCTAACTAAACTACATGAAATTCTAAGAAGAGAATATTAACCCCTCTGGCCACAACAGAATAACAATCAATATTCAGACATTCTGGAAAGCATGCCTCCCTTTTAAAAATATGCACAAGCAACCAAATTATGCAAAACCCATCAGGTTGACATCAGAAAGCCACAACTGAATACAAGCTACAAAGCAAAAGGAATGCTAGAGAATATTGACTAAATGTTCATTGTTTAGCACAATTTAGTAGATCACTGAAGCTTCAAGTGGTGATGCATGGGTTATAGTCAATATGAGAAAGGTGAGTATCTGAATGATTCAAAAATCATCATTCAAAAGAGTGTTTTATATTTAACTAAAATTCTCCATGATGCATCTAATGTTCAGTATTACAATAAAAATCCTTAGAGAGAGGCTAGTTGGAAAAAATGTTCAAAGCTTATAAAATGTTCCATTTGCTTCTTTCCACTTATTGCACTTAAAGCTTAAAACCCAAGCTAGGGAAAGTATTCGAATACCCAAGTGGTTATTGGAGAGATTCTGAAGGCACTAAGCTACGATCTCCTCAAGTAGAAAGTATTGTTTGATGGCACTTACAAAATGCTACAAGCAGAAAAGTGGAAGGTTTGAACAAGCAATTCCTTCAGTCAATCTCCTAGACAGACCTCTCTCCTTCTTAAGGTAAGATTATTTGTCAAACCAATAGGAAGTCACTAGTCATGCCTCTTAACCTGTTTAATCTTTTGGGAGTAGTGGTCCTGATGTCCTTTGGCTAATTAGGCTTTTTGAATAGAAAATTCTAAGATATTTAGAACTGTTGAGATTTTTCCAACAAAATACATTTGGAAGGAATTAATTATATACATGTGCTCCACCACAAATAGGTGAGAATAATGGTAACATCTGTAGCCATCATGTAAATC
Organism: Phacochoerus africanus; assembly: GCF_016906955.1. Taxonomy (NCBI): domain Eukaryota; kingdom Metazoa; phylum Chordata; class Mammalia; order Artiodactyla; family Suidae; genus Phacochoerus; species Phacochoerus africanus. Next base: position 179,037,099 of record NC_062544.1, on the reverse strand, counting down.
CAGAGCATAAATAAAACACTTGCAACTCTGGTTACACCACACTAAAACATTATCTTCATTTTCAATCCCTCCAACAGTTATCTGATCTTAATTCTGAGAAGCTGACAGAGGAAGACAAGACTTAAAAGATAAACATATACACAAGTAAAATGATGTTTAATATCTCTTCATTCTGAATGCTAGTTGTATTTATCAAGGTAGTCTCTGTTGATGCTCAGACACTAATACCAGGTCTGCCTATAAAATAATGACAGGTCTGCTTCCAGTTGAGGTATCATTCTCATATTTGTTTTTAATCATCATGTTGTAAACACAGTATCTCTCAGGAAATAATGCTATAATAATGACATACATGGAAAGAACATGGTTGCAAAAAGACCAGAGCAAACAGGTAAGATAAATAAACTGCAAATACTTAATTTCCACCAAACATGAGTATATTTTAGTTTCTGTTAAATTAGACTGAAAAGGAAGAGAGAATTCACACAGCTTGTGGTTCTGTTGTACCTTTGCAAGGCCATTTCAAATATAAAATGGAGGAATTCTCTCTGAGAAAGAAGAATCATTTCCTTTTCCTGTTAGAAAAACACAGTTCCCTGAACATTATATAAGGATATTGCCCATCATATCCTTGCAAGTCCAAATTACCGAAACATTCCAGTGTTTGAGAAAAATCAGCTCTGTCCCCATGGACTTAAAAAGAAGAGCCTACTTGAAAAGTTCCCTTTACTTGCTTGAGTTCATTTTCAGCACCATTTTCTTGTATCTGTGTAGCACGGCCCAATTTTGATGAACAGGGCTGCACTACCCTTGGGAGCAGGCCCTGATTAAAAAGGAGCTAAAATTTGGGAGAAAGAATTTTTTTTTAATGAAAACCCCTTAATCTTGCTCCAGGGCTAGAAGACGGATACCCCCAATGGAAAGATAAGCAAGCTTTTCTGTGAAGATTATTCCTGTTGAAGGAAATATTCATTCAATTTTAATATTTTAATTGCATGATAAAAACTGAAAGAATAACTTTCTGTGGTGACTAGGATGAATTCATAACTCCTATTTACCACTTATATTTATGCACATAACAATTATGTGGAAGCAATATATCAAACCCTGAATTCATTCAAATCTTTCGTTGTAGTTTTCAAAGGAGATGCCACATTCAATTATTCCAGCACCCTTGCTTGTTAAGAGCCATTCTGGAAATAAGAAAAGAATACATGCTTGTCTATTAAAAATAATGCATTTAGAACTAGTTTCTATGGAGGATACAAAAGAAAGGTAAGAGGACCTTCCCTCTTCTCTTAATGGTCCCATAGAAAAGATGGAGAATAACATGGAACAAGGTATTGCTGATTCCAAGTCCACCGAGGCTAATGGCCTAATCAGTTTGTTTCATCCTCCCCAATCGCCAGTGATTGTTTTATTTAAAGTCAAGCACTGAAGTTCATCTTTGGCTATGGTGACTCTACCTGGGGCTGCCAAGCTGGAGGGCTCATTCATGTATGCCTTCAGCAAATCTTTGTTAAATACCTACTGTCAGGCACCCTTCTAGATGGCAGGTGTAAGCCATACAGAGGAAAACAAAAGGGAGACGACTGGAGCACCTGGACTAAACCATGTCTAATGTCAGACTGACCCTGGACTTTTCAGTTACATGAGTCAATAAATCTCTTTTTAGTTAAGGCATTTTGAGTTGGAGTTCCTGTCTCTTGCAACCAAGAGTCCTAACTAGCACCCCACCCTTTCCACCAGGGTCTAAGGGTGATAATCAGAATAAAGCCTCACCTTCTTCTACTGATGCCTTGCCTGCTCCCAGTTGTGGTCCTAGCCCTAAGCCAGTTAGAACAGCCTTGTTACCCATTCCTCTCTATTCCTAGCATTTCTATACCCAATTCTGGAGTGACTCTCCAAATCTAACTTGGATTGGTCCCAAACATTTGGAAGTAACCTACACTTTAAGTCCACCTTAGACTGGTCTTTGGGGAGAAAAGAAAACCTGTATGTATCCACAGTTCCACATACACACACGCAAACATACCACAAGAATCAGAGACATGGAGCTGAATATACAGCACTAGGGCATCTCCCTCTACCTCTTATCAAATGCAAGAATGCTGTTCTATTGTCCCTGGCCAAACAGTAACCAGACTCTGGTTAAATAATTCCTTCCAGAGGCAGGATGCTTAACTAACTCAGGCACCATGTGTGTCATTGTTGGACAGCTTCTATATCTGAGAACTGTCATTACTATACAGAAATAAAGTTTCTCCCTCTGAAATTTCCATTGCTTTATTTCTGCAAAGTGAAGCAACAAAGAGTAAGCTTCTTTCTCTACTTGTCAGCACTTAAACTATTTTAAGAAAATCAGTATGTCTCCCTTTAGTGTACATTTTTCTACAGTTCTTTCACTTGTTTCTCAAAATACATGACTTCTAGATCTTTTAATATCCAGATTCCCCTTGTCTAGGTACACTCTAGTTTGTCAACATCCCTTTCAAAATATGTTATCCCTCCCTACCAACCCCCACCCCCACCACTGAACAGCTTTTGTGGTGGTCTGAAAGGTCCAGAAAACCCCCAAAGGGTTAAACACTGCTTTCATGACAACAAATCCTAAGTTTTCATTGCTCTTCTGCTCTTAGCAAAAATATAGCATGCCTGAATGATAATTTTAGTACAGTTCCTAACACATCCAGAAAGTTTGTGGCATTGAAGATCCTGATGATCAAAAACTTCGGATTTGTTTCACAAAAACCTTGGAGGATCATTTTTCCTTTCCGACCTAGGTATAGGGGTAGTTTGATTTTTTTCTCTTTTTTCAGCCCCAGCTCCCAAGCAGACCCTTGCTTGGGACAAACATACAGGTTTGTTCCTCACTGTATGATTAGCACCTGATATCTAGCCCATGGTAGGGATTCAAAAAGGGCTGATAAACTAAATAAATCTAAATTCAGGAACCTCCATCCATTGCTGCTTACTTAATTTTTGAATCAAGCTTAAGATTCAGTTAGTTGAGGTCATTTGCAGTCTAAATTCAGCATTAGTTATACTTCTTAATTCATGTTCCCTCTAAATTTAATAAATCTGCCTTTTTCAGTTTTACCTAAGACATTGATGAAAACATTGGGCAGCCCGGAGCCAAGGCTGGAGCCCTTTATTTTAGTACTAAAGAAGAGACACCAGACACTTAGTATTTTAACACTAAGGTGACACTGAACCATTATACATACTTTAGGGCTGAAGCAGCTAATCTAGGTGAGACTTCATCGTCCCACTCTTGGAAAATTTTTTAAAATGTTCCCGCTGTGGCACAGTGGATTAAGACTCTGGCTGCAGTCACTCAGGTCACTGGGGAGATGCCGGTTTGATTCCTGGCCTGGTGCAGTGGGTTAAAGGATCCAGCGCTGCCACAGCTATAGTGTAGGTCATAGCTGTGGCTCAGATTCAACTGCTGACCCAGGAACTTCCAAATGTCGTGGGTGCAGCCATTTAAAAAAAAAAAAAAAAAAGAGAGAGAGTTTTGTAAAAATTAAAACACAGTATTTAATAGGCTTAATCTTATGAAACTGCCATTTTTTTAGGCCAAAAACCTTCCAATATCAACAATTTCATGTGGTTCAGCCTAACTGAAACCACCCCTAATAGACAGCCAATGTTTTGTTTATTTGGTTACCAGGATTTTCCTTAGAGAATCTATACTGGTTCTATTCTTCTGTGTCCAGAATCTACCATCTTCCACCTCGGAATCAAGATATTTACCCAAGTCTTCTCCAACTAACAGCTGACCTCTACAGGTTCCTTCTTCATTTTGCTTGAACCAAGACCAAGACCTGTTCAATGTAACTTAGCAGTAGTCTCCTACCAATGTCCATGTGGGTCTTGGGCTCTCCTTGACTAAACTGTGCCTTATCATTTATTGCCTGCAGACTATTTTCCTTATAGAGACCCTTTTACACACATAAGAGCTCCTCAAAATAAATTCCTATTTTTCCTAGATCTGGATAAATAGCATTTTACAGTGCCTCCATAATTGCAAAAACAAGGGCATTTCTACAATAAAACATCAAGGTGACAATTTATACTCTTGTGAAATGCCTCCCACCTCAAAAAAGTGTCAAATGACTACACTATTATTAAGCCAAAAAGAAGAAATTCATTAAAATAAGATTGTATGTAACCTTTAAACAATAAACGTGAATTTTTGACGCAGTAAAAAAATATTACTGAGATAGGTTCAAAGCTGTTGAATATATGAATCTGAAATGAATGTACCAACACACGGAATAATTTGAAAGTTATACCATACGTTATGGTAGAGATTATATAGACATTTACCTGGAAAAGATTAGGAGAAAAATTAAATACAGAAACTGTCTCTATATGGTTACCATTTTCAAAAATAATGGAAGTTGATAACAAAAGCTATATGTCATAGTATTCTAATGTGATCTTGGTTCTTAAAAATATAATTGTGCTTCTAAAGTGTGACATGTTGTAGATGGTATGTTATAGAATTCGTTTTCCTAATTTGATTTTTGGTTCATTTCTTATTTTGCAATTAGTAGCAGTGGTCAGCAACAGAGAGTAGAGGGAAGAAAATCCAGTACTGTAACATCTATTTACCACTTTTAAATATATAGAAGCCATTTCAAAAAGAAAGCTAGATCTAAGCTTTAATCAGATGAAATATCTAATAAGCACTAATATCTATTAAATTAGGGAAAAGGAGGGGAGGAACCTATCATTCTGAAATCATCTCAAACTAGAAATGAGATTATTCTTGAAAGAGACTGTGGGCAAATGAACCTTGGCAACAAAGATTTCAAATGACCTATTTTAAATAAGTTATTATCTCAAATGGGCAGCCCAATTTGAACTGTGAAAGCTTCTAGCACATAATTTCAAAGGTCGATTTTCCTCCCAGGATAGTAATGCAGTGCTTTCTGTACTTGCTGAAGCAGGCTTCTAGATGGTGCCTGTGTGGGCTGCTAAATTGTCAATTATTCCCCAGGTTTTCTACTCTGTGGTTTCTCCAAAACTGCTTCTCACCCATTCTGAGCCATGGCCCTGCTCATTAGCAGTAATATATACATTCAAAAGGGAAGAATGACCCTCAAGCTATCTAGGTATAATCTGTAGGTCTAGTAAAACCGGCAATCAGATGGACAATTGAATCTATACTTTTCAACTGGCCTTAGGGGTTAAATGTGGATTTGAGCTTTACCCTAATTAGCAAAATTCTGGAGCATCTTACTCACCTTAAATTGGTTAGCTTTTACATTTTAAATCTCTAAACTCACTCCTGCTTTGTCTTTTCAGATAGTCAGGAAGCACATGCTTGGTCTATTGGCCTAAGTTACTTTTCAAAGGTAATCACTGAAAAGGATCTGCAGCAAGAGCAAAGGTGACAAGTTGACCTTTGCTGGCAACAAAGACCTTTGTCATAATAATCAGCTGCTTTCTGGACTATAAGAGAATGATTCTCTAGGCTTTCATTTATTGTTTCTAATATCAGCTCTGGGTCATTACAAATACTGATTCCGCAAGTCTGCAAAGAGCCAGGGTATGAGTAATGGTGCCCTTGAAATGGCCCAGATCTTAATTTCAGCTGGAAAGTCAGGCAAATATTTTCTCCTGGACTATATCTTTTGGAGGAAATGTTCACCAGGCTATGCAATAAATTAACCAATAAAACCAACATTCAGATAAAGATATGTTATTCCTTGTATATTTCCCAGCTATTTAAATTTGTGATGGAATTTTGTTCAAAAGAGACCACAAAGTCACACTGCAGATATTCCTATAAGGCCTCCCCAAAGGGCCTATAGCCATTTACTAGAGTGTCTGTAAAATGGAAAATAAGGAAATACCTAAATCCTTCAGAGATTACTAAACCCTGGCTCTGAACTGACATTCATTTCTAGAAACCAAAAATATCACTGAGCTAAGGGGGCCTCACAATGGTCGCAGGATAGATGGACTTTTACATAAATTTCAAATTACAGTGGACCCAGCTGGACTATGGACCTACCTTGCAGTTATTCCTCAGTTTCTGAATGTATAATTGGAACAGACACATTTGGCAACCGGGAGAATCTTTATGGGGCGAAAGCTACTAGAACTTCCCCTCCCTACTAAGACAGTAAACCTGAGGAAGTTTCAGAGATTAATGGGACCATCAAAATCCTGAAAGAAGCAAGGATGGTGGTACCTACTCCACATCCACTAACTCCACAATTTGGCAGTATCAGCTAGATTTTGTTAGATGACTATGGATTATCAAACATTCTTAATCAAATGATGACTAGAGTTGCAGTATTCAGATGCAGTATTCTAACTAGAGAAAATAAACATGACCTCTGGCACATGGCATATATGTAACGCCTTTCTCTCCATAGTAATTTGCAAGGCCACCAGAAGTAGCTTGTTTTTACCTCACAGTAAAGACAGTATGCCTTCACAGTCTTGTTTCAAGACTATATCATTTTTCTTGTTCTCTGCCATAATATAATTTGCAGAGATCTTGGTTGTCTTGACATTCCACTAACTTCACACTGGTCTACTACATGGACAAGATTATGCTGATGAGATCTAAAAAGTAGGAAGGAGCAAGTACTTAATGTCTTCGTAAGGCATATGGAAGCTAGACTCCACACAATTGCCAACTCCCCCTGCACCACCCCCCAACCCCCGCCCCCAACCTCAGTGAAGTTCCTAGGGTTTAATGGTCTGGAACAAGCCAAGATAATGCCTCCAAGGTTAAAGATAAGCTTCTGGGTGTGTGTGCGTGTTGGACCTAGAAATTATTATAATTAGTGAAATAAGTGAAAGACAAACAAATACTGTATGATACAACTTATATGTGGACTCAAAAAAATTAAAACACAGCAAAACAGAAATAGACCCACAGATACAGAAAACAAACAAGTGGTTACCAATGGGGGGTAAGGGACACATTAAGGGTATGGGATTAAGAGACTACTACATGTAAAATACATAAGCAACAGGGATATATTACATAGCTCAGGGAATTATAGCTATTACCTTTTTTTTTCTAGGGCCACACCTGCAGCACATGGAAGTTAGACTCCAGGCTAGGGGTGGCATTGGAGGTGCAGCAGCTAGCCTATGCTGGCACAGCCATAACAATGTGGGATCTGAGCTGAGTCTGTAACCTACACCACAGCTCATGGCAACATGGATCCTTAACCCATGGAGTGAGGCCAGGGATCGAACCCACATCCTCATGGATACTAGTCATGTCCCTAAGCCACTGAGTCACAACGGGAACTCCAATTATAGCTATTATCTTGCAATTACTTTTTTGGGGGGGTTTTTTGTGTGTTTTTTTGTTTGTTTGTTTGTTTTTTGCTATTTGCTTTTTAGGGCTGCACTCGCAGCACATGGAGGTTCCCAGGCTAGGGGGCAAATTGGAGTTACAGCTGCCAACCTACACCACAGCCACAGCAATGCAGGATCCGAGACACATCTGCAACCTACACCACAACTCACGGCAATGCCAGATCCTTAACCCACTGACCAAGGCCAGGGATCAAACCCACAATCTCAAGGTTACTCGTCAGATTCATTTGCACTGCGCCACAATGGCTACTCCTATCTTGCAATTACTTTTAATGGAGTAAAAACTGTAAAAATACTAGGTTACTATACTGTACACTTGAAACTAAAATACTGTAAATCAACTATACTTCAATCTGCACTTTGTACTTCCTAACACCAAATATAAGGCACAATGCTTAGGAAGCCTTTTGGAACTTTGGAAGCAACATATACCACACTACAGTGTGCTATTTCAACTCCTCCACAGAGTCACCCATGAGTCTTCCAACTTCAAGTGGGGACTACAGCAAGAGAAGGCTTTGCAGTAAGTTCAGACCGCAGTACAAGCCTCTTTACCCCTTGATCCTTATTATCCAGCAGATTCAATAACACCTGACATATCTGTGGCAAATAAGGAGGTTGTTCAGACCTTCTGGCAAGTACAAATTGGAGACTCACAATGCAGACTGCTAAAATTATGGAAATGAATTGGCTTCTCTTTTGTAACTATTTTCCTTCTGAGAAACAGCTTCTGGTCTGCCAAAGGACCTGGATAAGGACTCAACTCCCAACCATGAATATCAGGTGACCATGAGGCCTGAGATTCCCATCTTGAATTGAGTGGTGTCTAGCCATCAGCTAGGTGTGTGAAGTAGTAATCTATCATAAAATGGAAGTAAAAAGAAAGATCAAGCAGGTTTGTAAGGTATGAAAAAGATGTGTTGAGAAAGGCAGCCTCAGGAACACAGTCCTTTGACCCCCACTTAGCCACATAAGATGAGCCTTGGGTCTGGAACACATTCCAACACAGAAAGAGCCCACCTAGACTTCTGTTTCAGGTTCATTGTGTGCCCCTTTGTTCTGCTGAAGCATGTGGGTTAATGACCCCAGCCTTCAGTATTTTCCTTGGAAGCTGAGAGCAGGACAGACACCCTTCTAGGGCAGCATGGGAGAGACGTGCATAGGCCAACTACTCTGTGTCAGCTGCCATGGGCACCCACTAGCCACAACAAGCCAGTTCACACTACTGGAGCTGACCTTGCATTGTCTCTTCTCTGTGTAAAAAAAGTACTGTTCTACCTAGTGCTTGACCATGTTGTGTTTTCCTCAGTGACCCTGATATCATGATGCAGTGGGCAGGTTGTGTTAGCGCTGGACTTTTTTTTTTTAATGATTTTTATTTTTTCCATCATAGCTGGTTTATAGTGTTCTATCATTTTTCTACTATACAGCAGGGTGACCCAGTCACACATACATATATACATTCTTTTTTCTCACATTACATGTTCCATCATAAGTGACTAGATGTAGTTACCAGTGCTGCACAGCAGGATATCATTGCTAATCCATTCCAAAGGCAATTGTTGGCATCTATTAACCCTAATTCCCAGTCCATCCCACTCCCACCCCCTCCCCCCCAGCAACCACAAGTCTGTTCTCCAAGCCCATGATTTCCTTTTCCATGGAAAGGTTCATTTGTGCCATATATTAGATTCCAGATAGAAGTGATATCATATGGTATTTGTCTTTTTCTTTCTGACTTCACTTAGTATGAGTCTCTAGTTCCATCCATGCTGCTGCAAATGGCATTATTTTGTTTTTATGGCTGAGTAGTATTCCATTGTGTATGTATACCACATCTTCCTAATCCAATCATCTTTCGATGGACATTTAGGCTGTTTCCATGTCTTGGCTATTGTGAACAGTGCTGCAATGAACATGCAGGTGCATGTGTTTTTTTCAAGGAAAGTTTTCCCCGGATATATGCCCAAGAGTGGGACTTCTGTATCATACAGCAGTTCTATATTTAGTTTTCAAAGGTGCCTCCACACTGTTCTCTATAGCGGTTGTACCAGTTTCCATTCTCATCAATAGTGCAGGAGGGCTCCCTTTTCTCCATATCCTCTCCAGAATTTGTTATCTGTGAATTAATGATGGCCATTCTGACTGGTGGTATCTTGTGGTAGTTTTGATTTGCATTTCTCTAATAATCAGGGATGGTGAGCATTTTTTCATGTACTTGTTGGTCATCTGTGTATCTTCTTTGGAGAAATGTCTATTCAGGTATTTTGCCCATTTTTCCATTGGATTGTTGCCTTTTTTTGCTGTTGAGTTATCTAAGTTGTTCGTATATTCTAGAGATTAGGCCCTTGTCAGTTGCATCATTTGAAATGATTTTCTCCCATTCTGTAAGTTGTCTTTTGGGGGTTTATGGTTTCCTTTGTTGTGCAAAAGTTTGTCAGATCGATTAGGTCCCATTGGTTTATTTTTGCTTTTATTTCTGTTGCCTTGGGAGACTGACCTGAGAAAACATTTATAAGGTTGATGACAGAGAATATTTTGCCTATATTTTCTTCTAGGAGCTTGAGGGTGTCTTGTCTTATGTTTAAGTATTTAAGCCATTTTGAGTTTATTTTGGTGCATGGTGTGAGGGTGTGTCCCAGTTTCACTGATTTACATGAGGCTGTCCAGTTTTCCCAGTGCAGTGCTGGACTTCTATCCCTGGTGGCTGATGATCTTTGCTATTGTCCACACAGTTGGGCTCCTTCCTCGCATTGGTCAATGGTGCAGGGTTCTCCAAAGGTTGCATGAGCCTCGTTCAGACTTCTTCAACACAACTCCAGTGGCACTACCTCCTCTCTCTCAACCCACACCTATTGCTTCCTTATGACCAGTGACTAAGGAAGATATTTTTCACATGAATTCCTGTATTTATCCACTGCAAGGGAAGCTCTTAGGAATCAGATGGACAAAATGATGCACTCTGTGGATGTCAGTTTCTTTCCTCAGTCATCCCAGTGCTTTCTCACTTGGCAGCTACAGAGGCAATGCACAAGCTCAAAGACATGTATTTTCCCTAGAAATGACCCAGCTAAGTGTGACTAATCTGTCAATAGTTGAGACCAGCATTGATCCCCAGATAGGGTACCATTTCCTGGAGTACAGATCACCAAGTGGCAGAGTGACTGCATTGGACTCCATTCAAAATGGATGAGGCACAGATTCATCCTCACAGCAATAGAAATATATTCTAGATATGGATTTTCCTTCCCTGCTGAAAAAGTAGTTAAGCTTCACCATCCACAGGCCCATAGAATGCTTTATCCATTGTCATGATATTCTCCATACCGTTGCTTCTAATCAAGGAACTCATTTCACAGAGAAGTATAGCAATGGGCTAAGACCCATGATGTAAACTAGCTAGTTTAAAGATGGAATGATTTAATGAAGATTCAGTTATGACACCAGTTAGGAGCCTGCACCCTGAAATAAAGCTCTGTCTTACTGGATGTGGTGTATGCCTTGAATCACAATCACATGGTACTGTATCTGGAGAGCCAGAATTAACAAATTTGGAAGTCAAGAAGTAGACATGGGAGTGGCTCTGCTTAGTATTACTATTTATAATAAATCCTTCCCAGAATTGTTGGTTTGTATCCTGAAAAACTAGCAGTGCTAGTTCAAAGGTCTTCTTTCCCAAGGAGGGAATATTCCAATAAGGAAGCACAAAAATGGTTCCACTGAATTCGAAGATGAGATTGGCCATTTTAGGCCTATGCCACTGAACCAATGAACAGAAAAAAATGAAAAGATTATTCTTCTTGGAGTTCCCATCATGGCACAGTGGAATTGAATCTGACTAGGAACCATGAGGTTGCAGGTTCAATCCCTAGCCATGCTCGGTGAGTTAAGGATCCAGTGTTGACTTGAGCCGTCGTGTGGGTCACAGATGTGGCTTGGATCCCACGATGCTGTGGCTGTGATGTAGGCTGGCAGCTTCAGCTCCAATTCCACCCCTAGCCTGGGAACCTCTATATGCTGTGGGTGTGGCCCTAAAAATAGGCAAAAAAAAAAAAAAAATACTCTTCTAGCAAGAAAAGGGAAAATTAGGTTACCACTGCAAATGAGGACAAAGAAAACTATTTCTGGGACACAAAAGATTCTTTGGGGTGTGTCTACTTCCAAGTACTACAGGAACCATAGTACTATAGGAAAACTAGAGGAACCAAAAAAATGCAGGGCAACTGAGGACTCAGACTCTTCAGGAATGTCTGGGTTATTCCACCACCTAAAGAAATCCAGCCAGCTGAGATGTTAGCAGGAAAGCAGAGAAAATACAAGGACAGTGGAAAAAAAGATTGCCCTTGATATCAATTATAGCCTTATTACCAATTAGAGAAACAAGGTCTGCAGTAGTTTTATATATTTTCTCTTTGATTCCTACGTATATGCTAACAATCTTCTTCTACCTCCTTCTCATCTTTATTTTATACACAAGTTTTTGGATGTTAACTTTCTGATTTAGTTTGTCAGTAACAAAATATTCTGTGGGTTTTGACAGAATTTTACAAGTAATTAATATGGCCAGTGATGGATACAATGACTGTTGGAATTGTGTGTCTCCACATTTGGGGAAGAGGATGAGAATGTCTTCACTTGAAGAAGGACAGCTGTACCTTGTTAGGGAGGGTTGTTTGATTATTGTACAAAGGTGTGTAGCAGAGTGTGTATGAAAGCTGAGTTAGCCAAAGGGCTGAACTGTGGTATCATCATTGTATGGCCCCTGAGCTCCATATCTACCCTTGAATCCCTCCTCTGTGGTATTGTGATCTATACATTTCTCCTTTGCCAGCTGGCATGATAGGCTTCGTCACTGGAAGTTGCTGTAAATACTCTGGAGAAGGAGAGGTTCCTCTTCTGGTTTTGATGCATCCCTCTAGTAAGAGTCCTGCTGCACACACAGCCTCACAGCACCCACTCCAGCGGCACGAGCAACTTCTCCAGCACCCGGCTCCTGCAGTGTACAGCCTTCAACAGTTCCCACCAGCAAGGCATCTCCCCAGGAATGGCTTCCCCCAGCCTCTCCTTGGGTGGCCTTAAGGTAAGTTCCAAGGCATGGCAGCTTTCCCTGTATCACAGATTGCAGATTTCCAGCAAGTTCTGCCAGCCCATCGCCTCAGGTGACTTCTCCAGCACATACTTAGCCATGACCATGCCCTCTCCAATGAGGTCTATTATCTCAGCCCTGGGGTGAGAGGGGGCCTTCCCTGGGTGCTCTGTCTCAGCCCTAGATGTAGTGATTGTTCCTTAAATCTGGTATTCTCAACTTCTCCATTTTATTTACCTACTAACCAATTTCTCATTACTCCAATCTCACTACAGTTAATAATTCTTTATATTAAACTTGTCCTGCTTGAATTACTGCCTGGTTTCTGATTCCTAGTTGGACCCTCACTGATCTAGCCATAACTTTTGAAGGAATTTTTCATCATACTTTTTGGTATATTAAAGAATAAAACCTATCTTCAGATAAAAATGTGCTGATCCTTATACATTTCCAAACAACTTACTCTCTTCAGAGGAATTCAGTATTTATAACATTTAATTTATATTTTTAAACTATCTTTTTAAAAACACTCTACCTATTAGGACAGTTACAGATTAAGAGCTAAAGGGCTGATACTGATAATTCTTTTCTCATCCATAGTCACCTCTCTCTCTCAAAGCTAAAAATACCATGCTTCTTCAACCTTTAACTACCAAGCCTTTTTTCTTTTTTCTTTAAAAGGCTTTGTCCCTTGTCTGTACAGTAAGTTTATGAAGCTTAATTAGGGGGCAAAAAAAGTGTTTCACTACCTAGGCTAGAGTTTATTATAGCACTCACCAGGAAAGAATATTTGCAATATTGTACATTTTACTTATTCTTTATGCATTGTAACAGATTTGTAGTAATTTCTCAGTTAATCCTCAAGTTATCAGTTAAAAGGTTTATGACTTCTAACTTCCAAAATAGTGTTTACTATGAAAGAATGAGATCATTCAGAAATTATAGTTACCACTTTCTCTTTTCTGAATGTATTACCCTCAGTTTCATAATTTTATAATACAATTCATTAAAGTGTGCCCTGTCATAACAATGGCGAAACAGGATGAAGGACAGGATTCGGATTGCTCCTCATATAATTCTGCTTTTCATCACCTCCAGAGACTCAACTGCCCACTGAAAGAAATCAACCACTATGAAGTAAACTGGTATGTTGACCAGTAAGTTTGAGTTTTCTAATTTAATTCTTTAATTTTTTCCCAAATAACTAAATACTATTTTGATCCCTATTCATATTAGAGTAAATTTTAAATGGTGTGAAGCAGGTATCTCACAATATGACTCGGCAAGCATTTTTGTTGCCTTCATCATCCAACTGACCTCACTTTTTTTTTTCTGTCTTTTTGTTGTTGTTGTTGTTGTTGTTGTTGCTATTTCTTGGGCCGCTCCCGCGGCATATGGAGGTTCCCAGGCTAGGGGTCCAATCAGAGCTGTAGCCACCGGCCTACGCCAGAGCCACAGCAACGCGGGATCCGAGCCGTGCCACAGCTCACGGCAACGCCGGATCGTTAACCCACTGAGCAAGGGCAGGGACCAAACCCGAAACCTCATGGTTCCTAGTCAGATTCGTTAACCACTGCACCACGACGGGAACTCCTGACCTCACATTTTTATTAGCTCTGAACACTCCTTGAAACGGGAACAAGCATTCCTTGAGCCTCCAGCAAGAGACAGGAAATTAATCTTCACTGAAAACCTATGACTGCGCTTATGTTTTAGATGAGAACTGATGAGGGAATTAGGTCATTCAATCAACACTGCACAGCTAATAAGCAGCAGAGCTAGAATTTGAATCTCTGCCTTCATGGTTCTAAAGACCAAGGAACTCCAGCACCATTAGAACTAAATCAGAGCAGAAAGAAGGAAAACAATCCAAAAATAATACCCCGACTCTAAAAATGAGATTTGCTTCTATTTAACTGCTCAGCTTGAATCTGTGTGAACCAGAGTAGTCTTTTAAGAGGAATGGTATCATACCTTTTGTCCCAGAAACTGACCTTTAAGGAATCCACTGTAGTCAAATGTTTCTGCACCAAAGACGTGAACAAACCCCAAATGTCTATGTGTAGGTTAGATAAGTTATGACCCGAACACAAAAATCAAATATTATACAGCCATTAAAAATGTTTCTAAAAGTTTCAGAGAAATGGAAATGAGAAAAATCATGATACCAAACACTGAAGAGCATAAAGCTAATCATATAAACACATAGACACACATTATACATTAATTTTAAAAAGAAAAAAGAAAAGACGAGAAGATTCACGGAGATTAGTTCAGCGTAATGGAAACACGAAGCTTTCTCCTTTGTTTATAGTTGTCTCTGTTTTCTAAAATATCTTTGATGAGTGTTGTTACATTTATAATAATAAATGTAAGTTATTTGTTATAAAATATTTTCCAGACTTTCTAAATGGGAAAATATTTAATCTCACAAAGATTTAGTCTGTGGAAATCATTTCAAAAATGTATAGTCATATTTATAAGGAAGAGCTATAAGACCAACATTGCATATTCTTGAAGCTATCTATTATCCATTTACAATATTATTATTTCTTCAAAAATGAGGAAGTTATCTCCTATACAGTGAATAAATGATTTAATCTTAGTCAAAAAAAGACTAGCATTCCAATGTTACTATATTTCAACAAGAGGCAAAACTTACATTGTTATATGCAAACCATGTATAAATTCATTTATAGCCTTCCTGATCAGTTTATATATACGGATAATACCCCAGAAAATTTGATAACCAATGACAAAGATTTCTTAAAGTTCTGAGAAAGAATTGTCAAGACAGGCTCCAAGCCTCTCTTTCTTCAGCCATTTCCCTAAGTTGAATTTTTATTATAAAAGACAAACCAAGAAACTATTTGTCCTCCTTGCCTGAATGCAGCCCTTCTCCAGGGTCCCCCTCATAATGGCATTCAGCTCAGGGCAATAGATTAAAATAATTGAAACCACACACTTATTTTAATTACTTCCCACATTTTCCATTTGCCATCTTGTCATAACAATGTATGAATCACAGTGAACAATTAGTTCACTGAGAGAAAAGATATGCAAGGCTGAATAAAAGCCTACTTCAGTTTGTTGCTCAGGCCAACATTCTGGAGACTCTGGTAGTTCCACTCCCTTAAGACCAAAACCACCAAATGACACTGACTTACTCTCCATGCAGAGAGAAGGTCTAATGACTTGATACCAAGATTTCCCTCTCACTAATGTCAGACTGTGGAGGAACGACAAAAAGCAAAGCCATGAATGAAGAAAACTCCTTCAGGACTAATCTGGATTGACTCACCTTCACATCCTCACCTTGCCCAGTGCAGCCCTGATAAATGCTTGGAAGCTTAACCTATGGGGTAAGATCCCGGGATGAGAGAGAAAAGCCATTTCCAGCAGTCTAGGGTTTCTTTCTTGATCTCCACAATCAAAGATAAATGTGTTTATTTCTAGCGGGAATATGCTATTGCCAGATCAACTGGAGGTTTAGTTCTAAGAATAGAAAGGCTTTATTCTCTTAGGTTTTTTGAACTGACATAACTTCTATTTTTGCAGAGCCACAGGCCCATTGGGGTTTTCTCATGGCTTTCTCTTATTTGATTCAGAAATCATGGCAGTAGGATTTTTACTTTGTTAATATAAGGGATTTTAAATAAGACCAGAACATGGGCAAATACTAACCTCAAAGTGGCATTTGAAGGGCAAAAGAACCTTCCCTACTAAAACCTTCTCTTTTATAATCCTTGAAGATTCCAGAAAATCACCATGCTGTTTATTGCTTTGGGCTCAATCTCTGAAGGCTCCTGATAAAAAAGGCAAGTGTATAACCCAGGAGAAATAACATATTGGGATGAAACGTCTTTATAATTTTGTTTTCACAACCTTTCAAATTCCTTCTGAAAGTGTTTTGGAAACCTACATGATGCTTAAGTGTGAATTTGTTACTAGGAAGAGATATGGTCTCTGTAACAGAAAGTTGTTTGTGTTCTGAACCAAGTTTATGAGTTTGAGCTTCAGTGAAGTGGTTAATGACTACATTTAACCAATGTACTTAAATTAGCTTCAGATTTCAAGTACACCTGGCAAGAGATGCTCTTTCAGTTGCTAAAAAGAACCTTAAAAAGTATCCTACTGATTGGGAAAGACAGAGACTTAGGAGCCACCACTGCTATGTCACCTTTCCTTCTGGCTTCCACTGGAAGCAGAAAGAAAACTCCAAAGGGAACTAAGTTAGAACTCTGAAACAATGGCTTTAGTAACACACTATGTAAAAATGCAACTAGTGAAATCATTCACTAAGATATCCATAGATGTTACAACATAGAAGTTCAAGAAATTTTGAAGCTATACCAGTCTCAAAACACCACAGCCAAGAAGAACATCTACATGAAACCTCAAGGCAAGGTTTTTAAACCAGAGTCATATAAAAAGAGATGTATAAGCCTTAAACAAAAGTGAAGACATTACCAAAAGCTCTAAACTGGGTCTTTGTGTTTGATTCTTTAAGACCTGTGCTACTTGTCCAGACTGCTGAGTATTAACAGGACCAAGTCACAGCAGGCTTGAAAAGCCCCTGTATGTGCCCCTTCTACCCTTACCTAGCTAAGTGCTATCATGTGACTATCCAGACCAGACTGAGCCCCTTGTGAGTCTGAACATCCAATTTGTGGCTCCTCTGTTGTCAGAAAAACTTATCCTGGTTCTCTGTTCCTCTCTTGCTCTTTCTATCTCTGTGTCTGTCTCTCCCTCTCAAGATTGCCCCCCGTCCCCAGCAGGCCTCTGCCTGTGTTCTCTTTGAAATCCCCCTGCTTTTTTTTTCTTTTTTTTTTTTTTTTTTGCTTTTTAGGGCTACACCCACACCACATATGGAAGTTCCCAGGCTAAGGGTCAAATCAGAACTATAGCTTCCAGCCACAGCCACAGCCAAAGCCACATGGGATCTGAGCCATGTCTGTGACCTACACCACAGCTCAGAGCAATGCCAGATCCTTAAAGCACAAGCGAGGCCAGGGATTAAACCTGAATCCTATGGATGCTAGTCAGGTTCATTTCTGCTGAGCCACAACAGGAACTCCTCTCTCTGATCTCTTAATAAAACTTGCCTGTGCATTCTCTACACCTTCTCTCTCTGTTCTCTCATTAAAATAAATACTTATTTGCCAGCTAAAAAAAGAAAGAAAAACTTATCCCTCCACATTAATTGGTCCACACCTTTCTGAAGCAAAGAGAAGCCCAAAACCATTTCCATGAGACAAATATTGGGAAACAGCTGCCATGTGCCCCCCATAGCCACGTTTTCCAGTTATCCAAAGTTTCTCCAGTCAATTCACATATAACATGGTTCCTGGTCTTTTTACTCTTTTGGTTATTCACTCTTTAATGAGCTCTGCTCCAATTCTTTCAGAGTGTTGGTACCAGAATGCTTGTTCCAGGTATCTTGTCTTCAATACACTATAGGAAAAAATGATCACCTTCCTCTTTCCCATTATTATTCTCCTAAAACACAGGCCAAAGTTGAGGGCAGGCACACTCACACCATTTCCTGACTTGGGCTGCTGGTTTTTCCAAACTGCAAAATGTGACCTTCCCTCCAGCCTCCTAAGACCTTCTGTACTCATATTCTGTCATCCAGCAAATCAGCGGGGCCTCCAGACTTCTATTGGTTGGCAAATGGAAGAATGACATCTAAGTCTTCATACCCCTCAACCAGTGATGGAACAGGCCTGCGATGTGGGCTCTCCACTGGCCTCTTGGTAATGTTGTGCTGGATGCTTTGCCTGGTTCCCCACCTCATAAGAAAAGAGATGTGCTGTATTCTAAAATTTAATGCAGTGCTGCCACATCCTTCCCCATCCTTTTAGGTCCCTGTTAGATATGACTCTGGTCCTCTCCCCGGACATCTTCCTACTAAATGAAGAACTACTGGCTACCTACTTCACCACAGTAAGACTTCCTGCCCTTACTTTTACAGACCTCCAAACCCAAGGTGAGTAGAACATGGAGCAAGTAAAGTCAAGCTTTTATGAAATATTAAAAGGCAACTATAACAAAATGAGGAGGGGAGACAGACAAAAAGAGAGGGAGGGAGAGAGGGGGAGAGAAGGGAGAGAGGAAGAAGAAAGAGAAAGGAAAAAAAGAGAGAAGAAGAGAGGGAGGAGGATAAGAAGGCTGGGCATGAAGACAGAAAGAGTGACAGGGTTATGCCCTTATTTATTCTAGAAATTTCTGATCATAGCATTAAGGTCCAACTCAACTGCTCCCATCTTTTGAAGCCTTCCCAAATGCTCCTTTACCAGCATGGCTAACTGACTTCTTCTCCAAGTTGCCACAACATTTTGAGTATGATTCCTAGTAGTAATTTTTGCTTTATGTCAGGAGTATGGTAAATATTTCAGGTTTTGAAGGCCATACAGTCTCTGGTGCAGCTCTTCAACTCTTCCATCTTAGCAGGCATACAGCCACAGACAGTAGGCATGATTGTGTTCCAATAAAATTTTATCTACAAAAACAGATGGCAGGATGGATTTGGTTCATGAACCACAGTTTGCAAACCCATTTGATATCATGATTATTTATGTGTGTTATCTCCCACTCAGCCTGTGAGTTCCTCAGCATATCACATCTATGTCTGAATTCCTTAAGTGCTATGGACTGAATGTGCATCCCCATCTGCCCCACCCCCCCCCCACCCAAATTCATATGTTGAAGCCTATTAGGAGGTGGGGACTTCAGGAGGTGATTAGGTCATGAGGGTGGAACTCTCATGATGGGATTAGTGCCCTTACAGAAGAGACCCCAGAGGGCCCCTTCATCTTCCATGAGAGAATACAGCAAGAAGACGGCCATCTATGACGCAAGGAGAGGGCTCTCATGAGACACTTAATCTACCAGTGCCTTGATCCCGGACTTCCCAGCCTCTAAAATTATAATATGTAAATTTCTCTTGTTTATAATCCCTCCAGTCTATGAGATTTTTGGTATAGTAGCCAGAAGAGACCAAAACAATAATGGATCAATAAATGTTTGCAGAATGTATAAACTGACAGAAGCTATCAGAAGGAGCATTGTCTCAGGCCATGCTGAAATGCAGGTGTACTATGACTACCAGACTTTTCTCATGCATAGTCTAGGACTCCACCAGAAAGAGAACAGATTCAACTAACATGAACTCCTGCTAGATCCTAGTGATTGATCCTTGCCTCGACTTCTGAACTAACTCTATAGTCTTGCTTGAAATCAACTTTGAGATTGCTGGCATGTATCCTGTGAGCTCCACCTTCTGGTGACCCCAGTTTGAATACTGTAAAGTGTATATATTTGCCCCCTTCTCGTCTGTTGGGATTTTTTTTTTTCATAATTCTTTAGCAGTTATGAACAACAGTTCAGGAAATTCATAGTGAAGATTTTCTATAGTCATGAGTGTAACACAATCACTTAAAAAAAAAGCCAGAAGAAGAACATGTGTTTGTATGTATATATATATATACACACACACAACTGTATATACACACACAACTGTATATATACACACACACAAAACTGAGTCACTTTGAAGTACAGCAGAAACTGGCACAATATTGTAAGTGAATATTAATAAAAATAAACAAAATTTTAAAAGCCAGAAGTCCTCTTGTAATACCAGCTCCCATCTCCACTCCCTCAAATTTTTACCACTGTCTTTTCTAGCTTTTGATGTTCAACAAACATTCCTCACAGCACAAGAAAAAAGAAAACATGGATAGAGAATATGAAATTTTTTTCAAAACAATCAACATTATGCTAACCATCTTTTATTTTCTCTGAACATGGCTTTAAAAGTCTTGTTGTCCTTGTCATTTTTCCAAGTTTCAACTCACTGAGATTTTTAGCTTCCATGACACCATTCTGACACATACATACTACCCTCTACCATTACCCTTGTATATACCTTACCTTCCATCTCTTTTATTATTACATAGGTATGTTTAAAGAATCTGAACTCTTTCTTGAGGTCCCTTCATTTGCTCATTCAGATCACTACCAATTGGACAATCACAGGGGCAGCTCTAAGTTACAGAAGGGGCCTAGGGGGAGTGGCAATCTGATCAAAGTAACAGGTGGGTCTTGCTTTGATGTGACAATAATAATAAGCAAATATCTTCTACCTATATTGTATCTTATAGATCAACAAAAATAGTAATATTAATAAACATGCTTTCATAATAGATTTATATGCCTATTAACTATATCAATAAATAGTACTTTATTATTACGCCCATTATTATAGCTTTGTGGAGCTATAATAATGGAGATTGGTGAGAGAGCCTTCCAAGGTTTCTTCTGGTACCACCTTTTCAGAGTCAGAACTGCATTTTTCTGAGCTTCTCATTTTTGCAGAATCCTATGTCCCTGTACAATTCCATGAAAATGCCCATGCCTTTCATTTCTCCAAACTTCTTGACATCTTTGGCACAGTCTGACTGGGCCTTCCACCCGTGGAAGCATGAACTTTTTGCCAAGGTAGGCCTCCTCCTCCTGACCTTCTCTCTCCCTCCCGTGACACTAACCAGTACTTCCTTAATAGTGAGATTTAGAACCAGAATTTAGAACCAGATATTCAATAAATATTTGGTGAATAAATAAAGTAATGAATAAATATTCACAGTCTCAATAAGCAAATCTGTTTCCTCTGGTTCACAGATACCCAATTCTTTATTAAGGGTTTTTGTTTCATGTAAGAGAAACCACTTCTGGTTTAGTTAAACAAATGGGTATCTACTGAGACACTATCCTAGAACTACCAGAATTGTCAAAGATGGGAGAAAAAGACTTGGAAAACAATTGTGGCTCAGCAGGTTAAGAACTTGACTAGTATCCAGGAGTATGAGGCTTCGATCCCTGGCCTCACTCAGTGGGTTAAGGATCTGGCTCTGGGATGGCAGCAATCTGCGGAATAGGTGGCAGATGCGGCTCAGATCTGGCATTGATGTGGCTGTGGCGTCGTCAGGCAGCTACAGCCCTGATTCAAATCCCAGCCTGGAATTTCCATATGCTGAGGAGGCGGCCCTAAAAAGAAAACAAAAACAAAAAAACAATTAATTTGCATTTAGCAACTCCCACACAGTAATTCTTTTTTTTTTTTTTTTTTCTAATTCAAAGCATTAAAATTCATTGAGGAGTTCCCGTCGTGGCACAGTGGTTAACGAACCCGACTAGGAACCATGAGGTTGCGGGTTCGGTCCCTGCCCTTGCTCAGTGGGTTAAGGATCCGGCGTTGCCGTGAGCTGTGGTGTAGGTTGCAGACGCGGCTCGGATCCCGCGTTGCTGTGGCTCTGCCATAGGCTGGTGGCTACAGCTCCGATTTGACCCCTAGCTTGGGAACCTCCATATGCCGAGGGAGCGGCCCAAGAAATAACAACAACAACAACAACAAAAAAGACAAAAGACAAAAAATAAAAAATAAAAAAAATAATAAAAAAATAAAATTCATTGAGATCTGGTTGATTTACAATATTATGTAAATTTCAGGATTTACAACATAATGATTCATACGTTTTAAAGCTTATACTCCATTTATAGTTATCATAAAACATTGGACCTATCCTCTGTGCTCTACAATATATCCTTATAGCTTATTTATTTTGTAGTCTGTACCTCTAAACCCCTCTTATTATCCCCCCCATCCCTTCCCTGTACCCTCTACTTGGTTTCTTTTTTTTTTTTTTTAGTTTATTTACATTTATTGTAGTTTCCAATATATTTACATTTATTTTTAAACATCTAATTATGGGCCACTTATTCTACTTTTTTTTTTATAATTTTTATTTTCCCACTGTACAGCAAGGGGGTCAGGTTATCCTTACATGTATACATTACAATTACATTTTTTCACCCACCCTTTCTTCTGTTGCAACATGAGTATCTAGACAAAGTTCTCAATGCTATTCAGCAGGATCTCCTTGTAAATCTATTCTAAGTTGTGTCTGATAAGCCCAAGCTCCCGATCCCTCCCACTCCCTCCCCCTCCCATCAGGCAGCCACAAGTCTCTTCTCCAAGTCCATGATTTTCTTTTCTGAGGAGATGTTCCTTTGTGCTGGATATTAGATTCTAGTTATAAGTGATATCATATGGTATTTGTCTTTGTCTTTCTGGCTCATTTCACTCAGGATGAGGTTCTCTAGCTCCATCCATGTTGCTGCAAATGGCATTATGTCATTCTTTTTTATGGCTGAGTAGTATTCCATTGTGTATATATACCACCTCTTCCGAATCCAATCGTCTGTCGATGGACATTTGGGTTGTTTCCATGTCTTGGCTATTGTGAATAGTGCTGCAACGAACATGCGGGTGCACGTGTCTCTTTTAAGTAGAGTTTTGTCCGGATAGATGCCCAAGAGTGGGATTGCGGGGTCATATGGAAGTTCTATGTATAGATTTCTAAGGTATCTCCAAACTGTTCTCCATAGTGGCTGTACCAGTTTACATTCCCACCAACAGTGCAGGAGGGTTCCCTTTTCTCCACAGCCCCTCCAGCACTTGTTATTTGTGGATTTATTAATGATGGCCACTCTGACTGGTGTGAGGTGGTATCTCATGGTAGTTTTGACTTGCATTTCTCTTAGAATCAGCGATGTTGAGCATTTTTTCATGTGTTTGTTGGCCATCTGTATATCTTCTTTGGAGAAATGTCTATTCAGGTCTTTTGCCCATTTTTCCATTGATTGATTGGTTTTTTTGCTGTTGGGTTGTATAAGTTGTTTATATATTCTAGAGATTAAGCCCTTGTCAGTTGCATCATTTGAAACTGTTTTCTCCCATTCTGTAAGTTGTCTTTTTGTTTTCTTTTGGGTTTCCTTTGCTGTGCCAAAGCTTTTCAGTTTGATGAGGTCCCATGGGTTTATTTTTGCTCTAATTTCTTTTTTTTTTTTTTGTCTTTTTGCTATTTCTTTGGGCCGCTCCTGCGGCATATGGAGGTTCCCAGGCTATGGGTCGAATAGGAGCTGCAGCCACCGGCCTACGCCAGAGCCACAGCAACGCGGGATCCGAGCCGCGTCTGCAACCTACACCACAGCTCACGGCAACGCCGGATCGTTAACCCACTGAGCAAGGGCAGGGACCGAACCCGCAACCTCATGGTTCCTAGTCGGATTCATTAACCACTGCGCCATGACGGGAACTCCTATTTTTGCTCTAATTTCTATTGCTTTGGGAGACTGACCTGAGAAAATATTCATGATGTTGATGTCAGAGAGCCACACAGTAATTCTTAAACTGCTTTCCCACTGAGAATTTTTAGGTCTTTTTTTTTTTGGTCTTTTGTCTTTTTTTTTTTTTTTTTAGGGCCATACCCATGCCACATGGGGGTTCCCAGGCTAGGGGTCTAATCGGAGCTGTAGCCGCCGGCCTACGCCAGAGCCACAGCAATGCCAGATCAATCCACGTCTGAGACCTACACCACAGCTCATGGCAATGCCAGATCCTTAACCCACTGAGCAAGGCCAGGGATCGAATCTGCAACCTCAAGGTTCCCAGTAGGATTCATTTCTGCTGCGCCACGAGGGGATCTCCTCAGGTCTTTTCTTCCACTACCACATGCTTAGATAAGCAAAACTAAATTGTATTAGAAACTTACTAAAAACAGTGTTAAATGTTTTAAATACAATTTCAATAAACTTTATAAGTCAATGCTATAAAGACTTGAAATATATTGATTCATTAAAAAACGCTCCCACTTAGAACTTCCTCTCGTGGCCAATCACAACTTTGGGCTGCTTTGATTTACGATGTTGGCCACTGTGGCCTAGCCATTTAATCTTATAATCAACATCAATCACCAATTTTTATTACAACATTTTGCAGGCTGAGCAAAAAAAATATTTCTCCTGAGGACAAATTAGGCACCCCAAAGTGACTCTTGCAAATAAATACTGTTGGCCATAATTCGCTCTGCTACAGTTCACACACAGCAATTCATTCTATAAGTGCCACAGAAGCTAAAAGCAATAGTATAACTTTTAAAAATAAAAGAAATAGCCAAAGAAATTCATGTAATATAATGGCTATCTGGTGACTGGGTAAAGATTTTTAGTGGGTCAATGACAACATGTACTTTCATTTATGCACCCAATGGTTGTCATTCAAAAGATATTAAGTGTGTTCAAATATCCTTCAAGACAGATAATAATTCACCATTAAGATGATGCAAGGCCCTATTAGGCTGACAGGCAGACTTCCCTATTGGTTCAAGATGCTCATCCCTGAGCTTGCACTCAATACTGAAAAAGTAATGGCCAAACAGAAGACACCATGCAGAATGGCTAATTGCCAGCTAGACCACCAATAAATCAGCTGGACCCCATTAATAAGTAACGGTGCTCAATTTACTGTTAATTCAGATACTCCTGGCAAACTCAGGGAGCTCTTTAAAAGTAACTGCAGTAATAATTCCCCTTTATATAAGTCAAATAAAATTAGCACTTAATCCTGGAGTTGTATCCTATAGAAATAATCATTACGATAAATTATTTAAATATTTCTCTGCACAGGTTCCAGGATTCCACAGTCCTGGGCTCACTGTTACAGCTTGGCTATCAATAAACCATGCAGCTTGTTGCCTCTTGAGATCCCATGCTGCTAGTAAAATAGGTAAGCCCAAAATATTCCATAAGTCATACATAAATTTAGATTTAATCACTATCAACTACAATAACAAAATAGTCCATGTCCTCTGCCAATCTCTAGGTGCTTACTTGATTCTCCAGATTTCACCACAAATGGCACAAGAAGGATACAGAAAAGTGTTTTAAACAAGCATATATGTAAGTATTCAATGAGGAATCCAAGGGCTTGTTGCTAATTGCTGTGAAGCAGAAGGTAGTTTTCTCCCTTAATCTTATAGTTTTTCCTCCAAGAAAGTACTCAGATATTTGGCTCATTTTTCTTCCTTCCAGGCAGAAGAAATGATGAGGTAAGGTCTCTCCCTGGAGACTGACATGTCCAAATACAATGTGAACACTTGCTATGATACTGGTCAAAAACAGAGTAAAAAGAATGCTCGCGTTTCCATAGCATCTTTTTCTTCCCACACATTACCATGACTCTACTCAAGCAAAGGACTTCAGTGTCAACGCTTGATTGAAAAAAATCTCACTTTCCTCCCAGGATTGTTGTGAGACACAAATGAGATGACGTATGCAATGGTACTATGTAGAACAATAAAATGTCATACACATGCTGGACATGTGTAGGATATTATTATTAATATAATTTAGGAATAACAACAATATGCTCTTTAACTCTCCATAAAAATTGCCCTCTGTGGTCCATTAATCCAAGCCCTGTCTGCAGGCTGGTATTTATGTGCACAGCATATCCTCTGAGAGCTATTCTGGACATATAATGGTTTCCAAATTACAAATTATGAATTATTTTTTAGAAGACCACAATGGCTATTAAAATGGGTAACATATTTAAATAATAATGTAAGTTTTTCAAAAACTGAATTAAGAAATGTTTACAATGATTGTTTTGTTGGTCTTCAAAAGGTTGAGCTAATATATACCACAGTCTGAGCTATCAGAGTCTTCTTCCCTTCAGGGAGCCCAGAGGGCATCACACAAGCTCTCATTTTCCCGGATCTGAATCTTGTAAGATGGCCCCACCTTCCACTACCAAGATGAATCACATGGATAACTCAATAATGTCAGTGCCTAGGAAGACAATGAGATCCAGGCATTGTGAATTTCTCGCACATTAGCTAACAAGAGTTACTGTTGGTTTTAGTGCTGCTTTCAGTGTTCAGCTATTTTAAAATAAATACATAAAAATGTTCTCACTTTTTCTTCAATACCTGAAATCTGTTTTTTCAAAAAAGATCAGGACCTTTTGTCAAAGTAATAACTAGCTTCTAATGTGCATAAATTTGCCTGAGTTCAAAAGGCTCAAAGTCTAAGTATACAAAATAAATGAATTACTGATACAACTCTGAAGTGCATTAAACTTAAGACGTAAAGAATATTTTCCTACCATCTCTTAAACCAATCAAGTTAACATCCTGGATTACAATATTTAATTTCTTAAATATTCATATGACAACTCCTACTGTGAGCTCTTGGAGGTGGAGGTCATCAACCAGGATGAATTTAGATTCTCCACAAAGCCACATGAAGAATGCAGCTCACCAGCCTTTGGAGCAGGTTCACCATAAGGTCAAATGTCATCCTATGTGCCCAGAAAGTTCCACATCCACCAAAGTGCTAGCTTTGCCCATCACCACACAAAATCCTAGGAAGACCTAAAAGGTTGTGACAACTGCACAGATGTTGCCAAGTCTCCCAGTGATTCTGTTCCAAGTCTGTTGTATTACCTATTGTACATTTTCTACACTGAGCCAGGGAAGCTTGCTGGTGACACAAATACAAAGAGTTGCAATTTACTTTGTTTTTTTCATCAGAAACAGGGTTTCCCAAAGGGTGGTAAATGTGCCATAATTTTAACTAATACACAAACTTTAAAATGAAATTAGTAGTCATATATTATTTTCATGGACACTTAAAAATATAACTAGTATATCAAACTCATATTTTTACAGTTATTTAAGATACGACCATTCTTTAAAAATTGTTAATTCAAATTTAAATTGATATTTTTAACATACGTTAGATATTTTTAAGAATATAATAGCACGTAGAGATCATAAAAAGGGTGATGGTGGGCTTACAAATTTCTGAATATTTATAAATTCCAAGACCTTTTTCTGTTACTAAAAATGCATGTATTTTTTACTCTTTAACAGTTTAGGATGCACAACAAGCACCTGCACCCAGCAGGCTGGGATCTGCCAACAGATCCCCAATAGTTACATGGGGTCAGCACTAGACTTCCCAGCCCCTTCATCTGTGATGAAGTCTGCAGGGCAATAAAGCCCAGAGCTCTTCCTAAGGAAAAGAGAGTGCTGCTGTACAGGAGGGACGGGTAGGACAGGCTCATTGAGGGACCTTCTGAGACAGCAGGGGTAGCAAAAGGGACACCAACAATGTGGGAGCTGGGGGGAAGGTTGGGTCAAAGATCTCAAACACAAATGCCCTCCAGGATCCAGCAGATGATGAACAAAACTGACAAACACAGGTCATGGTGAACTGGTGAGCAGATGCCTCAGCTGAGAGGCAGTCAAACAAAACACTGACTTTTCAGGAGCAGGTGGAAATCCTTTTTCTGTGAACTATCCCACTTACTAACTAGGAACTAGTCCCTTCTAAAATATTAAATCCTCTGCAAACTAAATAAAATAGGTCTGTGGGTCACGTGCCATCCTACAGCTGCCATTTTGCAAGCTCTGTTGTACTACCCAGGAGGTGGATGGAAAAAAAAGAAGAGAAGGCCATTCTTTAGCCATTTTCTAATGTCATACACACACACATTAAAGATGGCCAGCCCTTGCAAGGGTGGTTAGAAAGCTGACCAGACCACCAGTTGTCAATCCTCTGAGTCAACACAGCTGACCAAAGTTTGCCTTTGGCTCTGACCATCGTGATACCGCTACCTTCTGCCTCCAGGTCCCTGGATTTTGAGGCAAGATAACAAACCGATGACAACCGCATACATGAGCCTCAGCTACCTGTCTTCCTAATATAGAACTGACAGTCTTTCTGCCACTTCCCAGCCTTTTCCCTCAAACTTTGGGGTTCCAGTCTCATTAAAGGGAAGTGCAGGCAGTGCAAACAATCAGCTTCAGTGGTTATTCCTGTGCAGGCAAAGCTATTCCAGTCAGGCTCGAGCCTTCCTCTCCACACTGCCCTGTAATTTGGAGGGCTCCAGAATCCAAGAAAGAACAGTCCTGAGAATACCGCATTCTCTCCACACCTGCCCCCGACACCACACCTGCTCCGAGGGGCCCCATATTTCTGACCAGAAACTCAAATCACTTGCCTTTCCATCCTGGAGTATGCCTTCCAGAGAAATGGGAACACAGGAGGTGTGAAGGCCTTGAACTCCTTCCATGGCAGTTGAATTCACCGGATTTCGGGGCACGTTCTTTGCTGGGGTCGCACCTTGGGCTCTACTGCCGCGGCCTCCGTCCCTCCCACAATGCTTTGCACGGCGCTGCGTCCGCGGGGTTTAATCACGTAGAGAGGAGCCGTCACTTGGCCACGTGAAATGGTTAGTTCCTGTGATCGCCTTTATTACAATAAGTAAATGAGGGAGAAAAATTCTTTGCGCATACTCTGCTCTGATGGAACAGGCGAGCTGTTTGGAAAATCATAAAATTTCTACTGTTCAAAAAGCAACGACAAGTAAGCTACGAAACTCAAAGAATATTTTCCTGAGTATATGGAGGCCAAATTCGCCCCCACCTGTGAATCCAACCTTTTTTTTTTTTTTTTTTTTAACGCATAAGAAAACATCAGACACCCTTAATTTCTTTTTCAGCTATCAGGTGGTTCCTTAACCCCTGTACGCTGTGGATTTCTTGAAAGCTGTGTTCTAGCTTAACCATTCCAGAAACACTTTTAAGTCTCTTTTTTAGTAAACACAAGTTATGTTGTTTTTCATATCGGAGGCCTGAGTTAATTGTATTTTAAAAATATGTCATTTAACTCTCAGTATAGATTTAAAAAAGAAGAGCACTGAAAGAAATATTAGAGCGCAAACTACCTAATCTCTTTTTAAATTTTTTTTTTCTTTTTACAGCTGCACCTGTAGCATGGAAGTTTTCAGGCTAGGGGTGGAATCAGAGCTGCAGCTCCCGGCCTACACCACAGCCACAGCAACGTAGGACCCAAGCTGCACCTGCAGCCTACAGCACAGCTTGCACAACTCGGGATCCTTAACCCACTGAGCGAGGCCAGAGATCAAATATGCATCCTCCAGAGACGTCAGGAACCCACTGAGCCACAACTCGAATTGCTAAAAAAATTTTTTAAATAAAAAGACAGTATTCACCTGGGGTACTTTGCCCTTTGGAAATCATGGGTGGATGGGCTTAGATGAAGGGCCATATGGTAATCACCTATTATCAGGATAAATCTTTTGAATAAGGAAGTAAGAATTTGCCCTACTGGCTAAATAAGATTAAAAGGTCTTCAGGATTTCCCGTCGTGGCTCATCAAAACAAAACTGACTAGCATCCATGAGGACATAGGTTCAATCCCTGGCCTTACTCACTGAGTTAAGGATCTGGCGTTGCCATGAGCTGTGGTGTAGGTCACAGACACGGCTCAGATCTGACGTTGCTGTGGCTATGGCATAGGCCAGCGGGTACAGCTCCAATTCAATTGCTAGCCTGGGAATCTCCATATGCCATGTGTGTGGCCCTAAAAAAAGACACAAAAATTTTTTTTTAAAAAAGGGCTTCAGTGAAATAGGCAAGTACAGTGAAATACAGCCCCATGCATGCTGGCCTCAGGGACATGCCACTGTGGAGTGTGGTACAAAAATCCAGCCAACCTAGGGATGTCAACACAACTGGGGGAAGATGGATGGATGTCTTCACTCAGTTCTCTGAGGAGAGACAAGGCCAAGAAACAGGGAGGGACTGTGGAAATTATCCTCGAAATCAATCCTTCTTTTTCAGTGACTAAAAACCTCAAATCTGACAGCACCAGTTTCTTTTTCCAAAGATCACCATCTGGAGTGAAATCTGCCTCATCCCATCAGCATCAAGGCTCTCATTATTCTTAATGCGGATTTTTTTTTTCAAGTGTGTCTGAACTCCCAAAGACCAAATAATGTCTCTACAAGCTCAACCCAGACACCATTATAATGCCTGCTTGTGCCATCCATGGTCAGCTGCATGGACACCTTCATGACTGTGCCCCCAACCCAGGAACAACAACAGGACAGACTGGAGGGTGGAGGAAAGTGCCAGGGGGGAGCCTGAGCACAGCTGAGCCAGGATGTGTCTGAGAGGCAGCCCCACACATCAGTCATGTTGGCATAGCAGTGCCATCTGAGTAGAAACACCCCATTGGTCCTACAATGCCTTTCTATAGTTATCAAAAAAGGAGATGAGGTGATCTTGCAAGCACAGCTTGCCTGCCCTCAGCCCCTCACTCTGATCTCTTTGCCACCACATCCCTGACCCCCAAACAGCAGAGGTTAGAATTCATGTTGGCAAAGCTGAAGCAGAGCTAAAGCTGTGTGGCTATGGAACACAAAGAAGTGGCCATAGAAACAGTGGCCTGGGGATGCGGAGGAGACACAATGGCAAAGCAGCAACCAGAGCCAAAGAAGGAATGTTGGAGAGCCACATTCCTCCTGCCTGTCCATTCCTCTCCAGCAGGGGCTATACTTTCCCCAAACACCACAATTCCCTGAATACTGCTCAGTGCCTAGTATTAGGGTGCCAAGGGGACAGTTGTTTCTGAGAAAAGAGAGGGAGTCTTGAGAGAGGTTTCAGGACAGAGGCTAGATTTGTGCTAGCCAGTAATAACAATGATGATAACAGCTAAATATACTATGTGTTTACACAGTTTAATTAACTGTGTTAAGTGCTTATATGAATTATATAATTTAATATAATTATAAAATTAACGAAATGGGAAGGAAGGTTCACAGAGAAAGCACTGCAGAAGGAAAAGCCTGAGCAAAGGTAAGGAAGTGAGAAAATGTTTTCATGGTCAGGAAATGGTGAGATAGAAGAAACAGTGAGGAGGTAAGCAAAGAATCATGCCAGGAGAGCATACTCTCCCAAGAAGACTTCACTCATGGCAATTCCTCATTCTGACCACTGCTGTGAGTGCTGTCCCCACCACACTTAAAATGCATACTTTGTAGGAGGTGCCTGATAGGACTACATCTGGCTGAAAGTACCAGATACCCAAAATAATAAAGAGATGACAGTTTATTGATCTTTCACAGAGAGGCCCGGGGGGTAGCTGCCCAGGACAGAATAGCAGTCCCACAAATGCAGGGCTCCGGGCCCCTACCAAACTCCGTTTTCCCATTCCTAGGTGAGGCCCTCATCTATGTGGTCCAGTATGGCCACAGGAGCTCCAGCAGTTACATCCACATCCAGTGAGCAAGAAGAAAATGAAAAAGAAGGGCCAAAGGAGACTTAAGTAACATGCAAGGAAGGTTTCAGAAGCTGTCAGAGAACAGTTCCTCTCACACAGGATCATCCAGACTTGGCACTGTCCACAGCTTACCTGCAGGGGAGGCTGAGAGATGCATCTTTACTCTGGGTGGCATGTGCCCAGCTAAGAAGTGGAATTCCATGATGGAGGAAAAAGAGAACAGATGTTAGGAGACACCTACCAGCCCCTGTTTGTAAAAGATGTATTTCTCCTCTTGTTTACAGAACATTTTCTTTTTTTTAGTTTATTTTTATTTGTTTATTTATTTATTTATTATTTATTTATTTTGTCTTTTTGCCTTTTCTAGGGTTGCTCCCTCAGCATATGGAGGTTCCCAGGCTAGGGGCCTAATTGGAGCTGTAGCCACCAGCCTACGCCAGAGCCACAGCAACATGGGATCCAAGCCACGTCTGCAACCTACACCACAGCTCATGACAACACCAGATCCTTAACCGACTGAGCAAGGCCAGGGATCAAACCTGCAACCTCATGGTTCCTAGACAGATTCATTAACCACCAAGCCACGACCAGAACTCCTACAGAACATTTTCTTTGACCCAACCAGATCACTACTTCCTTAACAGTAAGGACTTCAATATGTTTCGTGGCACCTGGTACACACCAAGAAACCAATAAATAATGCAGGAAAAGAACTGATGAATGACAAATGAAATAAGCAAGTTCTTAAAATCCTGGTATTCTTTATGGAGACTGTCTATTTTCATGGCTGAGCTACACACAAATAGTGTGATCATAAGATAATGAGACTGATTTCTTTTTCCAGTACGTCAGATGGAAAGATAAGGATTTTTAAAAGCCATGATCATAATATCATTAGAAACAGAAATATTTTTTTTCTTTTTAGGGCTGCACCCGTGGCATATGGAGGTTCCCAGGCTAGAGGTCGAATCAGGAGCTGTAGCCTCCAGCCTACACCAGAGCCACAGCAATGTCAGATCCCAGTCAAGTCTGATTTACACCACAGCTCATGGCAACGCTGGATCCTTAACCCACTGAGTGAGGCCAGGGATCAAACCCACAACCTCATGGTTACTAGTCGGATTCATTTCCACTGAGCCATGATGGGAACTCCCAGAATTTTTTTTTTTAACAAACAAACCAGACTCCATAGAACAAAGTCTTAACCTTTAACTCAGTGTCCACAGCTCCTTGCATGTTCTCCTTTACAACAACCAACAGTGTTGAATCTTCCACCTTGTGAGGATGTATTTGGAATTTGGAAACATGGAAAAGTGGTCCAGAACCAAGCCTGATGAATAATAAGCTAGATGATCTAGGAGTTCCCGTCATGACTCAGCGGAAATGAATCTGACTAGCATCCATGGTGACACAGGTTCCATCCCTGGCCTTGCTCAGTGGGTTAAGGATCTGGCATTGCCATGAGCTGTGGTGTGGGTCACAGATGCAGCTCAGATCTGGCATTGCTGTGGCTGTGGCATAGGCCAGCAGCTACAGCTCCTAATTCAACCCCTAGCCTGGGAATCTCCATATGCCATGGGTGTAGCCCTAAAAAAAAAGCTAGAAGATCTATCTGCATCACGGCATTTCAAAGTTTTTCTTATAATGATAGAGTAACTAGTCTAGAGCCCTCTTATGGTTTTAAAATGTCTGTGGAAAGTAATTTCAGGAGTGCAAGTCCTAAAATCTTTTCAAGAATGCTGAATTAGCTAAATTAGTCATAATTAGTAGTTACTTATGTTAATTTTTGTAAAATAATAATACAGACATATATCATCATATTAGCATAATATATATGTAATACACATGTATAGATATATATGTACATAATCCTATTATTTAATGAACAGGATTACACTGTACGGATAATGCAAATTAGCGTTTTATAGTTCTATGTATATGTATACATGGACACACCCTACATACAGAGAAAGATAGATACACACACACACACACATATATACACATCTAAATATCTAAAATGAATAAGCAAAACCTTTACCAGTCCAGGCCTTCCATAGTATACAGCATTTACTGGGCTCAGTATGATCACCGATAATCATTGAAAACCAAACCAAACAAACAAATAAAAAGAAAACACTCAGATAGGCAAATAAAAGCACAATAACAATATAATCAGTTTAAATCAAGTAATAATGTCTTTTCAGAGAAAGCGAAGGCATTTTACAGACATCAATTTTCCTAGGGGAAAACACAGGCCACATTGCTTCTGCCAGCAATTCTTGGCTGTTTATGCAATGCTGAGCCATTATCTGATATGTGGAGAATTTTATATTAACCACAAGGAAAAAACTGAATCAATAATGTTACTTAGAATGGATGCAGCACTTCTCATCTTCCCAGCACTTTACCAACATTGATGAATTAAGCCTCCCACGGTCCCAGTGAGACCAAAACACAGAGTCATACTCTTTGACTCAGGGACAGAGACAGAGATAGGCAGTCAAGTCAGTTGCCCTCAGCTCTGTGGGGAGTGAGGGTCAGGGCCAGCCTGAGGTGAGAACTGGTGTGTTGAGGCACGAGGACCACACTTACCACCTCCTGCTGTCTTCAGAGAACCACAGGTCTTGAAGCTTGGGCGCCCCGTTGTCTGAGGCAGCGTGGAGAGTGTGTGTTCAAGTCAAATATCTATCAATCAACACACATTGATTTTCTTTAATTATCTCCACAGAGCAGACTTGATTCTGAAGAGCTTATGTGATTTGAAAAATGTATCACCTATTTGTCAGACATGTATAATTTATGAAGGCCCTTCCAGTCCAGATCTGTAGTCTAAAGCTGACAATTTGTGAGTTATTAACATTTATTAGACATACCCTATTAAGATCTGCTGAGTTTCAGCCCCTTACACAAAAATGAGAAAGATGGTATGTAAATTTTCACTTGCATTATTAAGCTCAGAGGGGTCTGACTCTAACACCATCTCATGAGTCCTTACCAAGGAACTAACTGCCCGATACAATGCAACTATCAAAAAAATTATTCTTACTTCAACAATTAAATCTTCTGGTTTAAAACAGCCTGCTTTACATGGGCTTACATCCTTTCCTGGAATGTGTTTCAGTGACTTCCTTTGTATGCATAGTGCATGTCAATACTAATATTAAACAACAGAAATCTTAGGAATTTTTATTATCAACATCTGCTCATGAATTGAAGGTGAGATCATCTATTTTATAGGTAACTGACTTAAAAATAACTACTAATACTTAATTCATGAGCTAATATTCCCTTTACATTAGGTGTCACAAAGTAATATTAAATTTAGACATATGCAGAGAACATGATAGGAATTTCTATTAATCTGGTAAGATAATTGACTTTACACCATTATTGTCTTATGTATAGCAAAAATGAAACAAGAATAAGCAGACTCATCTCCGTTCATAAAGAGGCATAAGAGGGTGTTAGAGTGTGATCTGATTCATTTAATCTCTAGAATTCTAATTTCAGAGAGTTAATAAATATGTGTGGATGTGCCACGCACTGGGGATCCAGCAGAAAATGAGACCAACACAGATCCTAGTGAGGGGCTCAGGGAAGACGTCCTTGAAGAAGTAACTGGAGCTTGGGACTGAAGGGCGATGAGGGATAACAGTAAGGCCAGCAGAGGCCACTGCCCTGTAGAGACCTGGTGGGAGAGAAGAGGGAACATGGCAGAAGACAGAAGTCCAAAAGGCAGGGAGATGCCTGGGCCAGTTGTGCAGGGCTGCAGGCCACCCAGGCTTCATTATAACGATGGCAGGAGGCCACAGAATTTTGAGCAAGGGGGTGGCTGACAGAAGCAGGGGAAGGGCCTCAGGGATACCCGAAACAAATTATTATGGATGAAAAGGCCCTGAGAGGCCAGCTCTTTTTCAAAACCTATCTCAAATCTGAGTTTGAGACAATGTTTTTTAAATTAAAAAGAAAGAAGAGCTCATCTTCTTAAAACCACATGAAGATAACCCAGTCTTCTAGAGTTGTTTTCCATATGCAATGCTACGACATGTCTCCGAGGTTGATATGAGGAAGGGGATGGGCAGAGAATGGGGAAGAGGAAAGACTTTATTATTAACTATTTCTCATATACCAAAAAGCATAAAGAAACAATAATAGATTCCTTTATGTCCAGCAACAAAATTTAACCAAATTTAACATCTTACAATTTTTTTTTCTTTTTTGTTTTTGTTTTGTTTTTTGAGAAATAAACATTACAGACACAAACTAATTTCCCCCGAGGTGACCATTATTTTGAAAATCTTGTGTATCTTTCCTCTACATTTTACCTCCATTATAAATGTGTATTCTAAATATAATATGGAGTCTTATGTTTTTAAACTTTAAGTGGTTTCATATTGTATATATAATTGTGCCACTTGCTTTTTTTTTTCACCTAACATGTTTTTCAGATATTTTCATATTGGTGTATATAGTTTGAGTTCATTCATTTTATTTTATTTTTTATTATAGTTGATTTACACTGTTATGCCAATTCTGTTGTACAGCAAAATGACTCAGCCATATATAGATACACATTCTAGTGTGGTTTTTTTGTTTTTTTGGGGTTTTTTTTTTTTTTTTTTTTGCTTTTTAGGACTGCACCTGCAGAAGTTTCCAGGCCAGGGGTTGAATTGGAGCCGCAGCTGCAGGCCTACACCCTATACCACAGCTCACAGCAACACCAGAGCCTTAACCGACTGAGTAATGCGAGGGATGGAACCTGCATCCTCATGAATACTAGTCAGGTTCATTACCTCTGAGCCATGACGGGAACTCCCAGTCCATTCATTTTAACTGCTGCATGAATACCTTATGATTATAGAGCACAATATATTTATCAATTCTCCTAATGGTGGACATTTAGGCATTCTTTTTTTCCCTGATATCAAACAATACTGCAGTGGACATCCTTGCATTTATCTATCTCCTTGGCTAAATTTTAAATTAGAGGATCTCCAAGTTCATTATAAATAAAAAACATCTATGTTCCTCTAATTCCGAGAACATGCTGGGTGATGTGTCCACATGACAGTAGTGGCAGTATTGAGGGCTTGATTTGCAGGGCCCCTTTGGGCTGTTAGAAAGCATTGCTCTGTGCTTTGTGGGCAAGTGGGGAGATCTAAGACTTTCACCCTTAGCCAACCTCAGAGGGGATGAATCCTGTACTTAATTCCTTCCCACTGAAGCCTTGCCACTCACACACATGGGACAGCTGTTCAGTTTAGAAGGATTTTTCAATCTCAGTTCACTTAGCCAAAGGGCACTTTCTGACAAGGTGGCTGTTTGAGCTTTGTTGATGAGTGATGATGAAAAAGGCAGCAGGAGGATGTGAATGGAAATCCTGACTCCAGCCTAGTCCAAAAGTGTTAGTTTTAGGAAAGAAAAAATTAGAAAAGAAAAAAAAATCAGACTTTGAAAATCTCATCAATTTATAGCTTATTCTGTAGAATTATTCATGTTGGATGAGCCTCAGAGGTTTTAGTGAGATGCTAACCTGAACATGTCAGGATTTTTTCTTTTTCTCTAAGTATGTCTATTCCCGTTTTTCTTGCTATTTAGGTCTACTTGGCATATATCTTAAATTAGAAATGCTTAGGTCTTTCAACCAGATTTTCAGCTTAGATTAGACTCTACAGAGCTTTAGCTACTGAATTAAAAACTTGACCAAGTTCTGGTTGACCTCTAAATGTCCATTTTTCACCTCTACAAAAGTGATTTCACTTATTTTTGAATCTGTGTCCTGAAAATTGTGGCTTCTCTGAGTGCCAATGTCTTTGTAAAATGTTTTAACACATTACAGGAAAGTAGTCCACTAAATTGAACCACTATTCTAATTTCTAGTAGTGATGACAATGACAGTGATATGTTTAGGTTACAGGGAATAGTTTGAAGCCACAATTTTTTTTTCTTTTCTAATTTTTTCTTTCCTAAAACTAACACTTTTGGACCAGGCTGGAGTCAGGATTTCCATTCACATCCTCCTGCTGTCCCACTGATGCCAGGCTATGTGATTTGTGATTTGCTTTGGCCAAAGATATGAAAATAGAAGGGAAACATGCTTTTCTAAGAAGAAGCTTCAAAAGGCATTGCCTATTTCCTCTCTTTTTTTCCCCTCTCCTGTAAGATAAACATGTACCAGGTAGAGACCATTCTCTCCACCTGGATCCCAGGATGAATAATAGACACGAAAAAGAACTGGCCCTCACTCACATTGATGCACTGTGAATGAGAAACAAACCTTTGCTGTTTTATGCCATTAAGATTTTAGGGTTTTTCCAATAAAAAAAAATGACCAGAAGATCTAAAGAAACATTTTTCCAAAGAAGACACAGATGGCCAAAAAGCACATGAACAGATGCTGAATATCACTAATTATTAGAGAAATGCAAATTAAAACTACAATGAGTTATCACCTCACACTGGTCAGAATAGCCATCATCAAAAAGTCTATAAATGGTAACAAGGCCTTACTGTATAGCACAGGGTAATCTAGTCAATACTATGTAATACCTGTATGGAGAAAGAATCTGAAAAGGAATGGAGATATGTATATGTATAAGTGATTTGCTCTGTTGTACACCTGAAACTAAAACAACTTTGTAAGTCAACTATATTCCCAATTAAATTTATTTTAAAAAAAATAAATGCTGGAGAGATTGTGGAGAAAGGGGAACCCTCCTACACTGTTGGTGGGAATGTAAATTAGTGCAACCACTATAGAGAATAGTATAGAGGTTCTTTAAAAAACTAAGTATAGAACTATCATATGATCCAGCAACCCCACTCCTGGGCATCTATACTGTGAAAACCATAATTCAAAAAGCCACATGCACCCTAATGTTCACTGCAGTGCTATTTACAATAGCCAATGCATGGAAACAAAGTAAATGTCCATAGACAGAGGAGTAGACAAAGATGATGTGGTACATAATACAATGGAATATTACTCGGCCATAAAAAAGAATGAAATAATGCCATTTGCAGCAACATGGATGGGTCTAGAGGTTATCATACTAAATTAAGTCAGACAAAGATAAATATCATATGAGATCACTAATATGTTTTTAATCTTACAAAAATGATATAAAAGAACTTATTCACAAAACAGAAACAGACTCAAAGCTTTCAAAACCAAACTTACAGTTACCAAAGGGGAAACATGGGGGAAGTGATAAATGAGAAGGTTGGGATTAACATATACTCATTACTATATATAAAATAGATAACTAACAAGGAACTACTTATAGCACAGGGAAATCTACTCAATATTCTGTAATAACCTATATGGGAAAATAATCTGAAAAAGAATGGATAGATGTATAACTGATTCACTTTTCTGTACACCTGAAATACAACATTGTAAATCAACTATACCCCAATAAAGTTATTTAACGTCAGCAATAGCTTAAGCTTAACATTTATTTTTAAAAAGAGCTGGAGTGGTGCAGTGGGTTAAGGATTTGTCAGTGCAGTGGTTTAGGTCACTGCTATAGCACAGGTTCAAGCCTTGGCCTGGAAACTTCCACATGCCATGGGTACAGGAAAAAAAAGATTTTAGTTTGTTATTATAGCACAACAT
Organism: Phacochoerus africanus; assembly: GCF_016906955.1. Classification (NCBI taxonomy): domain Eukaryota; kingdom Metazoa; phylum Chordata; class Mammalia; order Artiodactyla; family Suidae; genus Phacochoerus; species Phacochoerus africanus. The sequence continues at coordinate 178,998,037 of NC_062544.1, read as the reverse complement.
AATAAAAAGCTAACTGACAGTTACCAACAAATGGCAAAAACAAAAATGCTTGGTCAGTCATCACAAAACAACTCCCATAAAATTGTGAGTAGAGAGACCGACCTAATACATTATTTTTGAAGATGAAGACAAGTCATAATTCATTCTTTTTTCCTTTTGATCTATTCACTTTCACATTGTACCAAATTCCTTTTACAAAAGCAGTGTGAAAAGCTGACTATGGGATCATTAATAGGTGCTTTTCATTTATCCTCCTCAAGAACACACATCTTATATTAAGGGAATCAAGACCAGAGAGCATGAAATTGTGATATTTTATCTCATCACCCATGGCTTCTAGAAAGGAAGCTGAAGAGTAGGGGCCATGGAGAAGTCCAACATACCATGAGCCAAGACTTTGGGGGCTAAAGGCTGAAGCAACTTTCCCCATGTCCCCATTCAGGATGGGGGTTACCCAACAAATAATGTCTCAGAGGCCAGCCTGTCATCATCTTATGAATCCAGCAATAAAGTCCATCCTGTGGGGCAAGAGAGGAAGCATTACCCTCCCTTCTAGGACAGTAAACATGGCACTCCATCATTCAGCTAAGATCTGTTGAGTACCAACTATGTACAAAGCACTAGCAGAGGAAAGTGTACTCCAAGCAGTGGGGGCAGGAATCACAAAGACTGTGGGGCGTGAATGAGCATGACATGTTCAGGGGACAGATAGGCCTTCAGGGAAATGGACTTGTGATTTGGGTCCTGGAACCAAATTCAGCATCAGAATAATCCAGACTGAATGACAGTCAAGGAATGGACCATGGGGAAGCAGGCTTTCTAGAATGCTTAAAAGCTAGAGGCAGGCATATTTTTCAGGCAAACCTAAATTTTGACTCTCCTCCAATGAGAATGTGGCTTTGCTAATGCTGAATTTGGTTCAAAACTGGAAAATCTAAGAACACAGTATACAGAATGACAGGCTAAGTCTTGACATGAGTCCTATGTATTAAAAAGACCTGTGGTACAGCAAAAATCTGGCTGTTTACTTAGCAACAGCAGGACCCTATCCTGTTCTGTGTGGACATCCCATGGGGGAACTAGCAAAGTAGAACAGACCCCACATCTGCTCTTTTTTGTAAAGTTTCTAGGTCTTGACTATACCAATCAAGATGTGTGTGTGTAAGAGAAAGAGAACAGTATAGAGGTTCCTTAAAAAACTTTCATTTAATTATATGCAAATATACCAGGAAAATATACTTCCTCTCTTTGGAGGAGAGAATATATGTGTGTGTTAGCTTTCTCCTGTTGCCAGACCATAACCCACCTAGCACACTGTAGGCAGCTGGTATAGCTACAGCCTGTAACTGGGGAGGTAAAAAGGATGAGACTAGGTTGGAGTGTGGGGCAGAGACAAAACCACACAGAACCCTACAGTACACTGGAAGATAGCTGGAGTTTATTCTGAAGAACACTAGGAAGGCAACAGAATGCCTTTAGAAGGGCACACTATCTGATTTTTGCTTCATACAGATCACCCTGGCTGCTATGCATGGAGTAGGGTAGAAGGAGGCATGGAGAGCAGCGAGGAGTACAGCTGAAGTGGGCAAAGGATTACGGTGCAAACACCAGGGTGGTGGCAGTGAGTCGGTAGTAGTGGACAGTGTGACAGATATTTGATACAACTCCATGACAGACTGATGGGGGAGAAGGAAAAGAGGAAGAATGGAGAATGAGGTCTGAGGTTTTTGCTTAAGCAGCTGGATATGTAACAGTGCCATTTACTGAAGTGACAGAGAATGTTGAGCAGAGAGACATATGTGGTGGGAGAAAAATTAGGAAATTAGAATTTCACTCTTAGCCATGCTGGGCTGGTGAAATCTACAAAATAGCCAGGTAGTGCCAAGCGGGCAGCTGGATATACAAGTCTGGAGCTCAGGGCACAGAACAGAGCCGTGGGCCTGGACTAGGGAATTATCAAGACATGGATGGTGTGAAAAGAACAAGCTTCACATACTGTTCAAAAATTATTCCTCCAAAATCAAAATTATATTTCTCTCAAATAAACCCTATAACAAGAAGGCCAAGGCAAAGGGCCTTAATGGTTTTTGACTAGAAATTGGGTTTATGAATTTATGTAGAGATAGAGTTATGAGACAAAGTTAGTGAAGTCATTAACGGTGCTGGTGGGCACACGACTGCTTAGGTACGTAAATCCAATCTCCTACCCAGACAATATTCTAATATATCCAATTTGTTATAACATACATACAGTGAATAAATGCAATTCTCCACAACAAATACTTAAAATGAGCTTCACAGTAACCATTGCCTCGAGGTTAAAGATTATAGTTCATAGATGATTACAATAAACCTCTATAATAAGGAAGGGAAATATCCCAAGAGAATTCACCTTCTCAGCAAACAGACCAGCCAGAAATTCAATTTCACAAGGAAAAGAGCAAGTATATAGAGATCTAACTTTAGCAGGACTTTTAAGCCACCTGGCTAATATACTTTATTTTTTGTGCTTTTATGGTTGCTACTTGTAAATATTCTCCAACCTTATCCCTTATCTTTGGAACAAAGGACAAGGAGTAAACTCAGTGCTTTTCCTTCACAGGTATACTTGTGTCAATAATCTTACTTCCTCTCAAGACTTCCCATTAAATACTACTTCTCATTAAATTCCATGGCCTATAGTTACAACTACCATGAGAGAAAAGTTTGACTCAAAGTGCCTTAGGCTGTGTCCATCTTCTCCTTTCACAATGGATGAAATCACCTTGAAAACAAGTATAGTCATGAAAAAGAAGCAGCTCTGGAGCTGGGCTCTGGGGATATCCAACATGAGAGATGAAGTTGAAGTGGGTGACACAGTAGAGAGACCAGAAAGAGTGAAGTAGGAGGCATATTAGGAAAGTGTGATATCGGAGACATTGCTATGGACATTTGTATCTGCTGTTCAGTATTCAGTCCCTTTCTTGTGGTAACAGGACTCCAAATGTGCTTTAGGAGAACCACTCTTTTCTCAGTCTAATACATAGGATATGGATGAAGCCAATTCTCTCTTCAATCCTAGGTTTGGGACATTTAACCAAGACCTGGGCCCATCTGTGCATTCCATTCCTCTGGCCACAGAGTTTGATTCAGAGATGGACACGGAGTTTAGGGCAAGACAACAGGATCAATCATTGCTAATCATTGCTAATCCCAGGACTTCATGGCTGAGGCCTAATTTTTCCTGCTGGATTTGCTTATAACTAAATGAGAGTAGCATTGATGGCAGCTATCTTGTCACTATGAGGGGAGTGTATGCAAGAGAATGAAGCCAATTTGGAGAAAATGGAGCCAAGAAATATGTATCAAGAAAGCAGTCTTAGTAACACTATCTGAGCTCCTGCAACAGTCCGTGCCTAAAGCCATCCTCCAAGGACAGTGACTGTATGAGTCGACAAATTATTATTTAGCTTCATCACCTTTGGTAAGGGTTTCTCTCCCCAGCAATGAAGTCTTAACTATTGGGGAAAACATGAGAAGAGTTGCTTCAAGGAGTACTCAGTTGAGTCATATGCTGATTAGAGGTTTAAACTGAATCAGAAAACTATCTGGAGAATTTGGCAACATGAGGGTCATCAGGAGCTTGTGAAGCTCAGTTCAGTACAGTGGTAGGTTGGAAACTAGATTCAGGTTGTTCTATGGAATATCTTCCAAGCATGTGTATTATCAGTCACGGCTCCTAATGGATAAAATGGAGCAGAAAGAGCCCAGGACAGAGATAAAGGAGATCAGGACCTCAGATATAGCTCAGACACAAAACGTGTCTCCTTGGACAAACTGCTCACTTGGAGTTTAACAGTTTCCTCACCTATCAAGCGATTACCCCTGCCTTGCCAGGGGCCCTCTAGCACTAAAATTCTTAGATTTTTGTTATTTTCAGCAAACGTGTTTGTTCTGAAACTTAGAAGCCATCCATGGTTCCTAGTCGGATTTGTTACCTGCTGCACCACGGCTGTGTAGCACTGAGAACTATGTCTAGTCACTTATGATGGAGCATGATAATGGGAGAAAAAAGAATGTACACATGTATGTGTAACTGGGTCACCATGCTGTACAGTAGAAAAAAAATCGTATTGGGGAAATAACAATTAAAAAAAGAAGAAGAAAAAGCCATCCAAATCTGCCCAGGTCCCATCAGCATTCTCTCCTATGTTGCTAAGTTAAATTCCCCTTGGGGAGCTCCCCTCAAGGCTCAGAGGAAAAGAATTTGACTAGCATCCATGAGGACGCAGGTTCAATCCCTGGCCTTGCCCAGTGGGTTAAGGATCTGGCATTGCCGTAAGCTGTGGTATAGGTCACAGGCACTGCTTGGCTCCTAAGTTGCTGTGGCTATGGTTATAGCTTGGATCCTGCATTGTTGTGGTAGCAGATACAGCTCCAATTTGACCCCTCGTCTAGGAATCTCCATATGCCCCAGCTACAGCCCTGAAAAGATTTTTTTAAAAATTCTCCTTGGCTTGGTTATCATTTCCTAGAATCATTTCACTGAAGGCTACATCACAGTTGTAGGGGCCTTGGGCAGAGCACTTGGGTGTGCCCCCTGCCTCTGACATTCCAGACTGAGTCTGTGACCATCCAACAGTGACACTGTCCCCTCGTGTCCTCTCTGTTTGGGGGCCCTCCATGCCACTTCCACTGTCCTTACCGCTCTCACACCAAAGACACAGTTATGGGTCCACAAGATCTGTCCAAGAGAGTTTCACAGGTCTTTTGATCCTCTAAAAGGCAAAGATGTTTGTTGATTAGCTTTCATTCTTGGCAGAGTCTTTTCTGGAATGTTGCATATGTGTGCTGCTCTTTACTTCACACCATGGGCCAGTCCCATTGCAAAATGGACACTAGCCAGGAAGCAAAACCTGCACCAAAGGTCAGTGGCTATTAAAATGTATCCCTCTTATTTAGCTCAATTGGGAACAGGACAGGAGAGGTTAATTCTTCAACAGGGTAACATATCGTATATATCAGCACTAACAATGAGGTTTTATTTTCCTGAGTCAGCTTTAAAAATAATGTTGACTTTTATGGTCGATACATTATAGATCACCATATTTATGTCAGAACATATTGGCATGAAAATAAATCAATGAAAATATTAATACATGAGCCTTGTGTTTAAATGAAACTCCTTGCAACTCCACACCTTCCCCTCATATTTCACCATAGCGCTTTCTGAGACCTCACTCTGACATGTTTTACTGAACATGACATCAAGGCCTGTTTTCATTCTCTACAACTACTGTTTTTAATATCTCACATATAATGAGGTTCAAAAAACATCCAGTTGGTTCTTTTACCATAAACTTACGTAACTACATTCCATCATTAATAGGACTGTCAATTCAAATTTATGGCTTATACATGAACAAAATACCTCAGAGTCAAAGCTCTGACTGGTATACCATTATAAATGAAACTCTGTGTTGGAGACCACCTTCAAATATTGTATTTGCTATCTATAGCCACTTTAAGAGTCATGAGACATTTCTATTACAAATATGTGTTTTAGAAAGCAAGTTCATAATTTAGACATTATTAAAGAAAAATTGAGTTTGGTGAAAAAGAAAAGTCCATTCTCTTAAGTGTATCCTTTCTTTCTAATGCTCTCCTGTACTCAAAGAACACACCAAGTGCCAGCTGCTCACTGGTCCCCATCTGAGGGGAATTGTCTTTCTCAAATCCTCCACAGAAAGAGCAACCCGTAGTACCCAACCATCAGGTGGGGCCCTGCTCCTAACTCTGTGATCCCACCACAGCAGTCCCTGCCATAGTGAAGGACCCAGGCATCCAGCATGTATGCAGACCCACAGCATGCCAGAGGTATCCCAGAGTCCTGTCCAAACAGGAATAATGGTGAAAAATCAGGTCAACCAGAGCCCCTTGGGAAAATTTTTATGGCTCTGTGTGCAGAGTTAGCCATCTGCAATAGCAGGGGAAGCCAGAGGAAAAGCGAGTCAGGAGAAGCAAGGAGGATGCAGAAATTGAATTAGGGAAGCAACGAAGTAGAGAAATAATAGAGGAAGGGTGACGGCATTGGTTGGAGCAGCAGAAAAAGGGGTCACTAGGGGTAGTCCTCAGCCCCTCCTCCATATTCATTACCAAGTCACATTCATTTCCCTCCTAAATCTCCACTGAATACATCCATTTCTCTCTGTTGCCATCCTCACCACTCAAGACAAAGCTACCATGAGATCCCCCCTAAATTGGAGCAAATGCCCCCTAATCTGTCCAATGATCCCTGCACTCCATTCTCCACATGGCATCTAAGCTAATCACATTTCTCTGTGTTTCTTAGACACACACACACACACACACACACACACACACACATGTGTGTGGGGGGGGACCATGAAGCCCTTAGTAGGAAAAATCAATTAGATCTAAATGGGAAAAGCTTACACATGCTAATAGAGAATATCTTTATGACCTTGGGTTAGAGAGAGAGTCTTAAACCAAATACAAAAAGCACTAACCATAAAAGGATGACCATTTCAACTATGTTAAAATTAAGAACTTCTGTTTATTTAAAATATATATATATATATATATATATATATATATGTCATTAAGTCAAGGAATGCTAAAGAGTAGGAAAAAAAATAGTTGTATCATGAATACCAGAAAATATTTTTGTCCAAAATATGTAAATAACTGCTAAAACTCAATAACAAAAAGACAACTCATTTGAAGATAAGCAAGAAGAAACTAGAAGGGTCACTTCACACAAAAGGATTCGAGTCCACCTAGAGCAGGAGCCCCTCATCGCACAGAAATGTATGGACAGGGAAGGGGGACACCTCACAGGGCAAAAGAAAATGGGGTTGAGTGAGGAAACGCATTCTCTTCAGGGTGTCTCCTCTTTCTGATGCTCTCCTGTAGGCTCACAGGTACACCATGAGCCCACTTGTGTGGCCTGGCCAGTGGAACATAGGAGCTGATGGATAAATCCCTCCTTCTTTCAGGTCCTGGGTGGACTTTCCTAAGACACCTTGACTCAGGTTCTCATCAGACAGTGCCTTCTGTGGGGACCAGCTCAACAATGCAGCTTCAAGTCTTGGTATTGGCCCTTCCCCACTTGGCCAGTTGCTCTCCTTGCCTTCACCCCTGCTCCCTGGGACTACACCCCAAATACAATAGTAGCACGCCATCCTCCCTCTTACCTCATGTGCTGAGTGTTCAGAGCCATTGTGGAGTCCAAGTCCCCTCCCTAGCAACACCCTGGGCAACTAGATTTCCTAGAGCCCCAGGCTCTGCCACTGAATCTTTCTTGCCCCAAACCAAACAAGCTTTCTACATTTCTGTACACAGGGAAAGACTCAGTTGTGATGGCTTTAAAGATCTCTGATGCCAAATGAAAGGAAAAGGGAAAACGTTCATGAAGATCTCCTTCCAGGGTCGTGAGCCCAGAGGCAATGATGGACTCCCAGAGCCACAGGATATCTTGGCTATGGTTATTTTTATTGCATTATTAATGTTAAAAATTCCGATTTCAAAGTCTTTTGGAGGGTATCTCGTATTTGCATAAGTAAAAAGATTATTTTTTCAGTACTGATTATTTTTCCAGACAGTTCCTGAGCAGCCACCTTCTCTGTTGTGACAATACAATGTCAGAGCAATGTTTCCAAATCACTCCCTGTGTTTACACTAATTTGAAGCTGCCAATTATGTCAGATCCTTGTCAACAGAAAACATAAATGTGCAAGCTGCTATGTAAAGTAATTATTGAAATTAAGCACTGTCTCTAGAGAATCTTCTAAATTATTAAAAGGACCCAATTTGCTTTTCCTTGCGAAAAAATAAAAGCCCTTGGCTCTCATGTTTCAGGACAATTCACACATGAAAGAGGGACCCAGGTAGACAGCAGGCATAAGCCCACACTGTAAAAAGATAACACAAAATCATTAAAAGGAAAATGTCAGTGCTCTTTATCTTAAGACTCAAGGAATAGTTTTAACCTGGGTTGCTATGCAGGTCTCATTCTTGACAGTTCTTAAAAACTCTCATCTGTCTTCACTCTCTTCACCATTATCTCCAGATGAGGCTTTTTGAGCTAGGTTTCTGACATCTATAACAAAGGCACTAACTACACCTAGTGACTTTGGGGGAATGACCTGCTCCCCTGTCTTCTTTGTTGTGTGACTGGGGAAGGGGGAGAGGGAGTAAGTAACTAAGAAACCATTCCCTGGAAATCTGGGAATTTTCTGAGTCTCTGCTTGGTGAAAGAAGCCCAGGCTTGTCCTAAATCATCGCAGATAGGACCTCCACTGAACCTCAGTTTGCTCAGCTGTAAAATGGGGGAAATAATGCCAGTCATGCTTATCTCACAAGATCTTTTAAAAAATCATTCCCAACAAGGCTGCTTTTATCTGACTTTAATACCATTTCATTGTGTGAACCTAACACAGTAACCTTAGACAAAAGGCCAATACGAGGTGGTTCAGTTGGTAAGATTTTCTGTATGTTCTCAATGAACTGTGTCTCATCCACAGCTGCTATGCCTGGACTTGAGCCCAACCCCAATTCCTGCTGCCACTTAACAGAAAAAAATTGTAACCTGTCTGTCAGTCTTCATCGCCACCCAGTGGTATATTGGACAAATAACACCAAATTATCTTGTGGATTTGAAACACTGAAGTAATTCAAAGTAAACCGCCAACTATTTTAATTCACCATGTAATTAAAAAAATGTACCTCGGGGCCCCATTTTTTGGGAGGGGCCACTTCATGACATATGGAGTTGCCAGGCTAGGGATCAGATCTGAACCACAGGTGCCAGCTACGCTGCAGCTGTGGCAACACCAGATCCTTACCCCACTGTGCTGCACCAGGGATCGAGCCTGTGTCCCAGTGTTCCAGAGGCGTGACTAATCCCATTGTGCCAGAGCATGAACTCTTGGGACCCCGTTTTTAAAAATTTTTTGAAAAATCAAATAATTATGTTGTAATATAAATAATAAATCTCTAAGTCATCTTTGTAAGTTAAGAAATGCATAGAGTAGCTTTTGAGAAACCTCCACACTGTTTTCTACAAACAGTGTGGAGGTTTCTCAAAAAAACTAAAAATAGAACTATCATAACTCAGAAATTCAGCTTCTGGGTATATATCAAAAAAAAATCAAAAACACTAATTCAAAAAGATATATACACCCTCAATGTTCATAGCAGCATTATTTACAATTGCCAAGAAATGGAAGCAACTTAACTGTCCATCAAGAGATTAATGGATAGGAGTTCCTGTTGTGGCTCAGCAGTAACAAACCCGACTAGTATCCACGAGGGTTCAATCCCTGGCCTAGCTCAGTGGGTTAAAGATCTGGTGCTGCCGTCAGCTATGGCGTACGTCGCAGTCATGGCTTGGATCTGGCATTGCTATGGCTGTTGTGTAGGCTGGCGGCTACAGGTGTAATTCGACCTCTAGCCTGGGAACTTCCATATGCTGTGGGTGCAGCCCTAAAAAGACAAAGAAAAAAAAAACAGATGAATGGATAAAGAAGACATGGGACATATATGCAAGGGAATACTACCCAGCCATTAAAAAGAAAAAAATTTTGCTATTTGCAGTAACATGAATGGACTTGGAGAGCATTATTCTAAGTGAAATAAGTCACACAGAGAAAGACAAATACTGTATAATATCAGATATGTGTAGAATGTAAAAATTCAACAGACTAGTAAATATAACAAAAAAAGTAGCAGACTCACAGAGATCAAACTGCCAGTTATCAGTGGGAAGGGGGAGAGGAGGGGCAAACAGGGGTGGGGGAATGGGAGGTACAAACTATTGGGTATAAGAAAGGGTACAAGAATATATTGTACAACAAATGGAATATAGCCAATATCTCATAATGACTGTAAATGGAGTGTAACCTTTTAAAATTGTGTAAAAACTTAAAAATAAAAAAAAGTTTAAATAAATGCATATATTAATCAACAGCTTTTGGAACAACGTATAGAAACAAATTTACTGTCTGGAGGATTTATGACGCTCCATTAAATAGTTCCATTTCTCTAAGAAAACTCTCTAGAAACAGATAAAATACTAAATATTAAAATCAATTTATAGGTTTAAACAAATTAATAATGTAACAGTGGCATTTTAAAACAAAAATGAACAATGCCTACTCCTTTGGCCCAAAATCTTTTTAAAGGGGGATCTTATTTTCTCATTCAACAACCACACCTCCACAATTGAAAGGCAGTAACATTTTGTTGTTACTCAAATTTATTCATAACTTTCCCTTTTTCTGAACTCTCGAAACAGGTACCTTATAAATACTTGTTAAAGGAGAGAGAACAGTCCTTTCTTCATCTTAGCTGAGTCACTTCTCTAGGTAGTGATAAGGATTACAAACCACAAAAGAAAGAAGACTTCACTGTCCCTTTGGGAAGTTGTCCACCATGTCACTCAGAGGTCATTTCTGCTCCCAGGATGACTTGCTGAGGCCTCTGTTGAGCAGGGAGCCAGAAACCAGCCCAGGATCTTGGAAACTCACAGTGGGAGGAACTCTGGGCTGGAGAGTAGAAGTCCTAGTACCCATCTAGCCCAGATTCAGGATGCTCATTTCATTCTTTCCTCAAGGCCATCTCCCCATTGCATCCAACAGTAAAACAAATTCCACCTCTATAAGGTTAGTCTTTTTGAAGGCTCTTGAAGACATGGTGACAAAGAGGGGAAATTGCATTATGTCACATATGCTCACTTTCTGGAAGTGAGGGCATCTCTTCTCCTGAGAATTCCATTCCTCATGCCCCCATCTTCTCCTCTATTGTAAAACTCCAGCCTGCCTTTCACTCTGGGTATTTTCTTTTGTTCTACAAATAACTACATAACCCTTCAATGCTGCATCCCAATGAATGAAGGGAGCTAGGGGTGGTAGGAAAACAGGAGAAAAGTCAGGAGATGACAGAGGCCAGGGAAAAGAGGCTTCAAAGAGGAGGTGGTCAACACGACCACAGATTTTAGCGAGTGCATTAACCTTTTATGGCCTGAGTTTTTCTCCCTTTCCCCTACTCCATAACAGCAGTCTCAATGATGTACTGATCCAAACATTGTGTAGTTCTCTTACATGATGCCTTGACTAAGGAGAGTCAACCTGTCACTTACAAAGCTGTCCCTCCAGAATGTGGAAGTGCACAGAAATCATCTTATTCTGCTCAAGCTGCTGTAACAAAATGCCATAGACTGGATAGTATAAAACAACAGAAATGATTGCCCACAGTTATGGAAACTGGGAAGCCCAAGATCAAGAAGAGCAGGGTTTGGTTCCTGGCGAGAGCTCTCTTCCTGACTTACAGTCCACTTTCTTGCTATATCTTGACTCAAGAGAGAGCAAACTTTCTGCTGTCCTTTACTATAAAGACACTAATTCTACTCGATTAGGGCCCCCATCTTAGGACCTCATTTAATTGTAATTGCTTACCCCAAATGATGTCACACTACTGGTTAGGGATTGTAGGTAACACAATTCAGACCACATCAGAAGGTGATAGGAAGAAAAGTGACCTTGTCAGTTATGGGGCAGTAAAGCTACACGCACCCTCCCGTCCTCTCACATAAACCAAAGAGCTCAGGCTTCCAGGGTGCCACGGTCTCTAGAAGAGGAAGAGGAAGAAGGAAGGGTGGGAAGAGAACCAGAATATACTTGGTCACTCCCTGTGGCAGGGCTGTGTGCCTCTCTTCCAGCTAGTTCTCACAGTAACCTCACCGGAGACACTGTCACATTCTATAGCTGGGGAGACTGTGGCTCACAGAGATAAAGTGACTTGCTTTTTCAGACTGTTAATGGTCCCTGTTGGGACTGGGATTTGAGTGCTCTTCACCACAGTCCTGAGGGGGCAGAAGCCCACAGCCCACCTCAGCAGCAAGCCCACCAGACTGAAGAGCCTACCAAGCCCCACCAGTGTCTCCTCTGATTGGCAATTTCCTCACAGTAAAATGGCGCTAATGCTTCACCCACAGGGCTGTTCTGAGTATTACAAATGATCACAGTGTGAACTGGAGGGCCCAAGCCAGCGCTGAACCAGGCTGGTTCTCCTCCTTAACTTTCCTCTGAGAGTCCCCACTGAGGTGGGGAGGCAGCTTTGCTGGAAATAACTAAGCATTTTGCCAGCCCTCCATGTGGAAGATGACAGGGGACAAAAATGAACGAAAACCACCTTCTTTTTACCCACCCAGCCAAAAAGTTTTGGTCTCCCAGTCAGGCAGATCTTAAATCCAGTCTGTGCTGGGGGGTGAGCTCTCTGCAGGCTGCAGCATAGACAGCCACAGTCCCCACGACCTGAGACATCAGTCCTAGCCTTCCAGCTTCAGACTTCCACTCAGGCACTGGCCTCACCATCTGCCCAGTCTCAGGAACACCTTCAACTCCTTCTCTGGCTCTTGCCTCAGCAGTGCCTCTGAGGTCAGTGCCCACTCCCCATCCACCTGCATGGCCTTGCTTGGGGTCCCATGCATCTCTCACCTGTGTGCGTGACTCCAGCCCCCTTACAGTCTGACTGGTCCAGCCTCAGTTCTGTGCTGGGCTGGGTATGCTTTATCCCATCACTATCCTGCTTGAGCACATCCATATGGAGGTACGTGGCACCCTCGGTTTTCACTCCCATCATGGCACTCTTACCATCCCATGCCCTTCAGGTCTGTCCCTTTGTGTGTGCTGTGCCCCCAACCCTGCCCCAAATGTCCTCATGCTTCTTTCCTAGCAAGCTTCTCTGTTCTCCCAAGCAGCTCCCATGGCACCTAGCCTAAGAAGCCTTCACCCTCAGCACCCTGCTGGTTTTCATAGCATTAGATCAACCATTGTCCACATTGTAATGCAATGAGCTGTTTCTGCTTTTCTTCCCCACTGGACTGTGAGATCCTGGAAAGTGAGGACCATGTTTTAGTGATCTTTCATCCCTGTGCCTGACCAACAGATGCCCCATAAGTGTTTGTTGACTAACAGTGCAACAAACTGTTCCTTTTGTTGTAATGATCTATATGTTACAGTTTACAGTCAAAACTCAATTTACCACAAAACTACCCATCTTAAACTTTCCTCTCTTGCCTTGTATTAACTCATCTGAGTGTTAAGCTCTAGAAATAAACTTCTTTCCACCCCTGTGGGCTCCATGCTGACCAACTAACTGACCCATTGACTTCCCAATGCACCAAAAACTGCAGGCTCTACGTGCAGCTGTCCCAGCTCTGTAGGTCTGCCTATTGGATCTGCTTTGTCAACCAGGATAAGGGTAATAAAGAAGCTGCACCTGGCTTCATGACTCAGATTTGTCTTCTTGGATGTCCAGGATGCTGAAATGGTTAATAAGCAAATCAGCCTCAGGATTCAAATATGCAGTTAATAAATCCTGAAAGAGATACAAATCAAAATCCTCCAGCAGAGCCTGTAGGCAAAACCTGTGCTTTCCCTAATCCTTCCTAATGCCCAAGGATCACTTTCTACTCCACCAGGGGTTAGGGCCAGACTGTAGGCAATACTGCCCCCTAGGAATGCAATGGCGTCTCCAGATGGAGAAGGTCCTATTGGAGGTTTCTAACTCTATGCAAAGGAGTCTAGTCAGAGGACAAGTCCTGGCGCTGGAGGAAGTGTGTCCTGTTTAAATGACAGGAGCATCTCCCTGATGCCATGTGTATCTGAGCTTCCTATCCACCCGGCCTGGAGCCAAGAGTATACAAGTCAGGGCAAGGGAGGCCTTGTGGACCTGGTAAGTCTAGAAGCCCTGGTTTTGAAGACTGCTTTGCCCTTGGGGTTAACTCTTTTCTCTCTCTCTCTCTCCTGGAGCTGGTCTCTCTCAAACAAGTACTCTGACCTGACTGTGGGAGCTGAATACCAAACTAACACCCAGCTGAGGTCATGATGCTCTCTGATCCATTTTGTTTCCTCCCAGGGGAAGGAGAAGCAGGAGCAGCTGTGCTCCTGAGGGAGCCTCCCAGGAGATGGAGAAGCTGGATACCAATACCTCAAAGGAAGAAAGATTCTGCCATTTCTCAGAGAACTACAAGCAAATCTATCTCTCCCTGACCTACAGTATTATCTTTGTTCTAGGGCTGCCCCTGAATGGCACTGTCTTGTGGCTCTCCTGGCGCCAAAACAAGCCCTGGAGCTGTGCCACCATCTATCTGGTGAACCTGATGGTGGCTGACCTGCTTTATGTGCTGACACTGCCCTTCCTCATCATCACCTACTCCCTGGGTGACAGGTGGCCCTTCGGGGAGCTACTCTGCAAGCTGGTGCGCTTCCTGTTCTATACCAACCTCTACAGCAGCATCCTGCTGCTGACCTGCATTTCTGTGCACCGCTTCCTTGGCGTGTGCCACCCGTTGCGTTCTCTGCCTTACCGGACCCGCCGGCATGCCCTGCTGGGCACCGCCACCACGTGGGCTCTGGTGGTCCTCCAGCTGCTTCCCACCCTGATCTTCTCCCAAACAGACTACGTTGACGGCCACATGGTCTGCTACGACATGACCAGCCCAGAGAATTTTCATCAGTTTTTTGCCTATGCCATGGTCCTGATGTTGTCCGGCTTTGCCCTTCCCTCCTTGGTCATCTTGGTGTGCTACTCACTGATGGTCAGGAGTCTGACCAAGCCAGAGGAGGGCCTCATGAGGGCAGGCAGCACAGCCCGGGCCAAGTCCATCCGGACCATCCTGCTGGTGTGCAGCCTCTTTGCCCTCTGTTTTGTGCCCTTCCACATCACACGCTCCCTCTACCTGACCCTCCTCTACCTGCCTGCACAGAACTGCCAGCTCCTGATGGTAGCCAGCCTGGCCTACAAGATATGGAGGCCTCTGGTGAGCATGAGCAGCTGCCTCAACCCAGTCCTGTACTTTTTGTCAAGTGGGAACAACAGAGTCAGGCTCTTCCAGGAACTGAGGCATAACAAGGTGGGTGAGCACCCAGCTGGGACCAAGGGAGAGCAACCCAGGGGTGAGCAGATCTGGACACTGCCAAGATGAAGTTCAAGTGAAAAGAGCTCCGAGATGTTGACAAAGACTTGTTGAAACACAGCACAAGTGGGAGAGGGACTCAGGACCTCCTAGTGGTGTCCTGCTAGGAAGAATTCTATACTGATGGTAAGGGATTTTAAAATAAAAATACAGGAAGAGCCACCAACACAAAGGAACACTTTCTTAATTTAATGAGAGCTGACATTTATCTCATTGTTCAGATCTAAGCTGAAATGTCACCTCCTCAAAAAGCACTCTAGCCTATGTTGACCTCTCTCCCCCAGCCCAGCCACTCTCTATTGTTTCCCTTTTTATTGTGTTTGGAACACTTATTGGTACCTGGACTTGTTAATTTGTTTACTTATTTATGGTCTCTTCTCCCTAGAACATAGGCTCTGATAGGACAGGGACCTTATCTGAGTGACGTAACACCAGCCTCCACATAAGGGCCCAGCACACACTGAGTGCACAATAGATAGGGGCTGAAAGAATAAGTGGATGGGAGTTCCCGTCGTGGCGCAGTGGTTAACGAATCTGACTAGGAACCATGAGGTTGCGGGTTCGCTCCCTGCCCTTGCTCAGTGGGTTAAGGATCTGGCGTTGCCATGAGCTGTGGTGTAGGTTGCAGACGCGGCTCAGATCCTGCGTTGCTGTGGCTCTGGCGTAGGCCAGTGGCTACAGCTCCGACTGGACCGCTAGCCTGGGAACCTCCATATGCCGCGGGAGCAGCCCAAAGAAATAGCAAAAAGACACACACACAAAAAAAAAAAAAAGAAAAAGAATAAGTGGATGGATGGATGGTGAAGAAGCTTTGATATGTAAAAGTACTGTATACAGAGTAACTCATTTAATTGTCCCAACAGCCCTTGGAGGTGAGAGCTACTATTAGCACTACTTACCAATCAGGAAAGCATAGAGCATTAAGTAGCTTGTCCAAGGTCACCCAGCTGGAGAATGCCAGATCATAGTGCCAGAAGGAAGCTTGGAACCCTGGCACTGACTCTGAAGCACACACCCCTAAGACTGAAGCAGACTGTGCAATCCAAATACTGGTCCAGAGCCGGCCAAGTTCTCTGTGGTGACAATACCAGCTCACTTGTTTACATAACTGTTGTTACCTGCAGACCACTGGTATACACTTGGCGCTCTTTTACTACACTTCTTAACCAGCTTTCTGGTTAAGGTCAGAAAAAGCCCTGCAGGGACTTCTCATTGTGGCTCAGTGGTAACAAACCCGACTAGTATCCTGGCCTTGCTCAGGGGGTCAAGGATCTGTTGTTGGTGTACGCCACAGATGCAGCTCAGATCTGGCACTGCAGCTGTAGTGTACACAGGCTGCTGCAGCTCTGATTCAACCCCTTGCCTGGGAACTTCCATATGCCACAGGTGCGGCCCTAAAAAAAAGCGAAAAGAAAAAAGAAAAAGCTCTGCAGGGTATAATAGCTGCATGAATAATGATTCACCTTTTTCTTATTTAAACATAATATCTCAGCTTATGACAAAATTTTACCACTGTCTTAAATCATAATATGATGTTCCTCTTAAAAAAAAAAGATCCAAGTTAATTTAAAAAAAAAAAGAGCCTCTCATAGTTAAATAACCATGATATCCAAGGAATTCTCAGATCTAAACATATATTATTTAATCATTCATTATAATCTCCCTATGAAGAGATAGATAAGCCTTTTTCATAAAAACCTTACTGTAACCCCTCATTACTACTTTACTTTATTTACAGGAAATATCCTAGTAAACCATGTACATGTCTAAATTATAAAGTTTTATTCTAGGGAGTTCCCGTTGTGGCTCAGTGGGTATCCATGAGGTTGTGGGTTCAATCCCTGGCCTCGCTCAGTGGGCTAAGGATCTGGCATTGCTGTGCGCTATGGTGTAGGCTGCAGATGCAGCTCAGATCTTGCATTGCTGTGTCTGTGGCATGGGCTGGCAGCTGCACCTCCGATTCGACTCCTAGCCTGGGAATTTCCATATGCTGCAGGTGTGACCCTAAAAAGCAAAAAAAAAAAAAAATTCCAAAAGTGCAGTTTATTGCTTTCAGGAGCACACAATAATTAGAACTACACTAAGTGCTGCCTAGCAGAATGCCTTAGGATAATTAGTTTAATGAATAGGCGAGGATGTTGTCTAATTAGCAGGTCAGCTGTTCCTATACAAGTAAATGCTTCTACAGCAGCTGGGAGAGTTTAAAACTGTTTGCTCTTTTGAATATTCTCAGTCATCTTGCTTATTATTAATTTTTGTCCCTTTCCTCTCATAAACACACAGGCAGGAATCAGCTGACCTACGGTCCCAGCTATGACCCCTTACAAATTAGCAAGATTTAATATTCCTGAAGAACTGGTTCCCCATTCAAAGCTTAAAGCCATCCCACAACCCACTTAGCCCTTAATCTCTAATACCCACAAGGCCTGCCAAACCTGAAAAGGGAAAGAAAAATGATATAGAATCTTCAGGATCATTGCCTTTATCTAAAAAGCAAGTGCTTTGTATCCCTGGCCAAAATTTTCCAGTCTTTAGTCCTTGTTAACCTATGTACTTGCCATTATTTCTCTGATCCATATAATGCTGATTTTGCTTGCGGAGAATCTTTTGACCTACTTAACAGCAGAGTATAAGCATCTACTTTTAATTCATTTCTTGATAGTTGGGATCAAAAAAGTTTAATTTAGTTGTCATCCTGGTTTTCCAGGATAGTTAAGACACAAGTCAAAGCAGACTATTCTCTTTGGATAAATGGCCTCATTGAAAGGGGAGATGGGGGAGTTCTGCTGTGGCTCAGCAGGTTAGGAACCCAAAATAGTGTCCATGAGGATGCAGGTTCCATCCTTGGACTTGATGGCAACCATTCTGTCACAATGAGGGAGTGTTAGGTACAAGAATGTGGGTTAGGGATCCAGCATTGCCTTCAGCTGTAGCACAAGCCGCAGATGCAGCTCAGATCCAGTGTTGTTGTGTAGGCCGGCAGCTTCAGCTCCAGTTCGCCCCCTAGCCTGGGAACTGCCATATGCTGCAGGTGTGGCCCTAAAAAGAAAAATGGGGGTGAGGATCTGGGACCCCACTGCCCAACAAAAGTCAAGTGGATATTTCTGGCTCCCCTATGGCTATCGAAACCCACCTTCACAAGGGGACAAGGAGACTAGAAGAGATAAAAGTTTTCCCCAAATCTCCCCATTCAGTGGCCACCACCAAAGTGAAAGCCAGGGTCCTCAAACCTGTTATCATCCTGGGCCCTCAAACATTCTGCATAATCTGCCTGGCTGCTTTCACAGGTTAAAACAAAATCAAAGGTCACTGAACAGCACCATGTTCAAAATACCATGCCTGGGGCAGTACTGGATATAAATATAATGGCTGTAAGCCACCTACAAGTGTCAAGCATGGTGCCAGCCCCTGAGAAGGTTACAAAATGTTGGAGAAACAAAACCAAAACATATAAACAACAATATGAGCACTAATTAAAAATTTCAGCAGCTACAGAAAAAAATCACATCAGTTGTTCATTAACCAAAAAGGAACAATACAGTTGGTAGATGTTAAGAAATTTTCTGCAGGTGGCAAGGGGATGTGGGGGCCATGAAGGGCATTATAACAATGCTGAAGGCTGGGTAAAATTGCAATTAGAATTTCTCAAGCATTGTAAAAAACTGGAAAATTTGTGTGATGGCCAATGGCTGTTTCCTGGAGGGCAGGAGGTGAAGATAATGCTGGAAGGATGGGCCAAAGCGTGATTATGAAGGCCACCCCAAAGCCAGCAAAAGAACCACTTCTCAAGGCATGGCCACGGACCCACCAAGGGCTTTTGAGCAGGAGAGTGATGGGATCAAATCTATGACTTAGAAACTTAATCTGGCAGCCACTGGAATTTGAATGGATCATAGAAAAGAAACAATGTCACAGCAGACTTCCATGAGATCTCCTAATTAGTCTTCTTCCCCTCAAAGCCAGCCTACATACCACCTCCAGATTTTTCCCTTTTTAAAAGAGCATTTTTCATAGATCACACTCTCCATTACTAACTCTGTCCCTTCCCTCCCTATATCCTTACTTCTACAGGATAAAGCTCAGATTTCTCATATTGGTTCACTAGACCCATCACAGTCCAGTCCCGCAGAATTTTCAACTCCCAGGTCGCCTACCACACCATGTGGATTGCTACCTCTCATGTTTACTGTGGAGCCACCATCTACCACTCAACATCCTCCTCCTTCTCCACACGCCTAAGTACTCATCTTCCCAGACCTTGAGGTATACTTCCTCCAGCTCCCCAATCTCACTCTGCACTGCTGATCCACCCACTGCGCCCATCATCTCGGAGTTGATGATAGGCTCCTTTATCATTTCAGGTTGGTTTCCTCTCCCCTACTACTCCATTTTTCAATCTATAAACTCTGGCATCAGAGCAACATTCTGAGCATGGCAGACACTCAGTAAGCAATGGTGATGCTGACAATGAAAAGGGGGAAGATGGAGGTGACCACCATTTACAGGACCACTGCAGTGATCCAAGCATAGAGATAACAGGCATGATTAGAACTAAAAAAAATTTTCAAACATATTGGAAAGAATGAAGAGAAATGAAATAAATTATTAAGACATGGGTGGTAACGGAGATAGAACAAAAATGACTCTGAGGCTTCAAGCTTGAAAATCAAAAGATGCACTAGGACCTAGCATATAGTGGGCACTCAACAGCTACTAGGGAAAGAAAAAAGAAGGAAAGGAGGGAGGGAAGGAGGCTGTCTGTTTACTGTGGGGGAGTTCAGACAAGTTAAATGTGAGCTGCTAGTGAGGCCTCAAGGTGGAAATGTAGAATGAAGGTTCAGAGACAGCTTAAACTCAAGCTCTAGGCTTAGGGTTATCTGTCAGGCAATTATTCAAAGCTGCAGATAGAAATTACATCTCTAGGAAGAAGGGAAGAGAAAGGAGATACAGGAACCACAAAAACCTTACAGGGAATACAGGAGGTGATGCTGCGTAATAAAGCGTTGGAAAAGCAAATGAGGGAACAGTTTTAATAAAGAGAGCTGTCAAGGGTATCTCAGGAAACAGACTAGTCAGAGAATTGTGTCCAACGTCCAGCACTGCAGGGCAAAGGGGGGAATCCAAGAAAAGGGACAGCGCAATACAGCAAAACAGAAGGCACTCTGTTCCACAGAACAAAAGGCCCTGGGCTTTAGCCCACACACCTTTTATTAAGGAAGGTGCCGTATGTAGATTAGTGGACAGGAGCAGGCATAGGCAATGATTCTCTTAGGGAATAATAAAAGAAACTATTAGTAGTGGTGCATACCTCTAGGGCATAGTGCAGCTGCTTATAAAATAGCATAGTTTATGCATAATGTCTTTATAGGAGACCCTGTACTTTAGAACTCTGTGTCAGCAGATATTTGCCTTTGGCAGAGTTCAACTGTTCAGTGGTCTCCAAGAGAGAATGAACAGTTGTCTCCTAGCAAACAACTCAGTGCCACCTCTTCCAAGAAGCTGCCTCTGGAGTTCCCGTCATGGCGCAGTGGTTAACGAATCCGACTAGGAACCATGAGGTTGCGGGTTCACTCCCTGGCCTCGCTCAGTGGGTTAAGGATCAGGCGTTGCCGTGAGCTGTGGTGTAGGTTGCAGACGCGGCTCGGATCCCGCGTTGCTGTGGCTCTGGCGTAGGCCGTTGGCTACAGCTCCGATTAGACCCCTAGCCTTGGAACCTCCATATGCCGCGGGAGCAGCCCAAGAAATGGCAAAAAGACCAAAAAAAAAAAAAAAAAAGCCGCCTCTGATCACACACATCAGAAGGCCCTTTTTCCTTCTCTGACCCCTCATCCACACCTCTTAAGACACATCTCCCCTTCTACCAAATATGAGCAGCATTACTTAAGTTCCCTTATTTCCCCTCCTACAGCATCTAGGCTTGAATATACAGGTACTTGCTAAATCTCTGTGGAGTAAATGAATATACAGCAAATAATTGTCCTGTGTATGCTCTTCTGGAATTACTGCCTAAATCCAGTTTCTGAATGTGTGCCTATAAAACGAAATCACAAATCGTTTGGGATTTATTTGTTCTCACACTCACCAACTGCAATTCAAAAGCAATTCCAGGCCACACAATACCTGCAAGCATTCTCACTTTTTAGCCCATATTTCAAGGACAATAAAGAAATTTTTCACAAAGTCATTTGCAATTAAGCATAACCTAAGCTTGCAGAATTATGTATTCTCATTGTCTTTTATTTTCTTGTAAACAAGCCAAATCTCTTTAGTATTTCAATTTCTCAACTTTATGTTTTGTTGAGGTCTTCGCGTGGTTTTTTTTTTTCATATACCAAACAACTTCAAAGGTAATGGCCTCAAGAAGAATTCCATGATAAGAAGTAGAACTTATGTTCTTCCAGCAAGCTTTAGCTGGACATTTTTATAATAGTTAAATTATGAACAAAAAGTGAGACGTGCCACTTCAAGAAAATTAAAGAATCGCGGAGTCTGAGAATGTTCCACACTGCAAGCAGAAAAACACATTAGCTACAAGACATTTAGAAAGCATTAACCCATCAACCAAAGACATAGCCACTGGAGACTCTTTATGCCCTCTTCCCTCACAGCCTAGTTTCTTGTGAGAGTAGGCTACACTTTTTTTTTTTGTCTTTTTGCCTTTTCTAGGGTCACTCCCGAGGCATATGGAGGTTCCCAGGATAGGGGTCTAATCAGAGCTGTAGCTGCCAGCCTACGCCAGAGCCACAGCAACGCAGGATCCGAGCTGCATCTGCAACCTTCACCACAGCTCATGGCAATGCCGGGTCCCCAACCCACTGAGCAAGGCCAGGGATCGAACCTGCAACCTCATAGTTCCTAGTCAGATTTGCCAACCACTGCACCACAACGGGAACTCCAGGCTACACTTTTTATTGCAATTTCTACCTTGAATTCATATGCCAAATTCCTACAAGCTGGCTGTTCCCATCCTGCCATCCCACTCCAACCGAAACTGCAAGTTTCAGAAAGGCAAAACAGAAATCATTTTCCTCCCAAACCTGCTTTCTGCTTAATGGTGCCACTATCCCTCCAAGCCAGAAATCTGGGAGTCATGCTTAATTCCAGTCTCTCCAGCACTTTGTCATGATCACATTGTCAATGCAATTTCACAAGCGTCACTGAAACTTGTCCTCTCCTTTTTCTCTGCACTGCCACTGCCTTAGTTCCAATTCCATCACCTCTCATGAGCTTCACTGCTCCAAGCTATTAATCTCTGAATCTAGATTTGTTCCCCTCAACCTCAAATTCACTCCCTGCCTTCTGCTATTCTGGAGTCTTATTTCTAAAAACTTAATACCCAATATAAAAACTTTCTAAAGCTCCCATTTGCCTTCAGGATTAAGATCAAAATACTCAACATGGAATGACAAGCCCTCAGCAATCTGCCTCCTATCAGAGCTTTCAACCAGAACTCTTCACACACTGCCTTCTCTCCATCTTCATTAACCAGCAGGCTCCCTCAGGACTATCTGTGGGACCTCTCATACTCCTCACTCGCATTCCACTGCTTCTGTGCCTAGGAGAGTCATCCTACTTGTCCGTTGTGATGCAGCCCAAAGACCATCTCCTCCGAGAATCTTAGAAGTATTCGAGGCTCACCACCCTGTTAGCCATTGCTCTTTGACAATGCTCATCACACTGTATTACAATCACAGAATCACTGATGCTCTATTTTTCCCACTCGACGTGACCCTTGTGGAAGACGGTTCACATTTTCCACACCTCTGAATCACTGCCCCTAGCAAAGAGCCTTAGGTTCAGCGATGCCAGAAATTAATGATGTCATAGAAGTCTGCATTACATCATCAAGCATCATCCATTTTTACAGCATTGTATTCGGTTTTCCCCACTACTATATTTCTTTGAATCATAAGATGCTGTCAATGACTCATCCCAATTTCAGAAATGTTAAGAAGTGAAATACTGTGGTCTACAAAATAAGCACATTATTTAAGTAACAGATTATAAACTTTATCCTTAGTCATCAGACTAAAAAGACAGTTTAAAAATCCAAGTGTTGGAAAATAACCTAAAATAACTAATAAATGAAGAGAACACACATATGTTATCTTAAAATATTACAATCTCTTTCCTTTGAAATGGTCATTAAGGAACTCTTTGTTCTGTATCCCTATTGTGGTAGCCAGAACACAAATCCATATCTATTAAAATTCATAGAACTGTAAAAACAAAATCATGGAAGGCATTCTAAAATCTCCATTAAATATGGCCCATTTCTCCCCTCCCCCAACACTTCCATGGACCTCATCAGAAACCAAAAAAGACACTTGCTTCTCCCCTGACACTCAGTCCATCTCATAAGCGATGACTCTGAAATCTGGAGACACTCGTCTCCAGGCCCCGCCCCCCGCTCCCCGCTCTCCACATCCCAGACCAGGCTTCCAGCTGCTCACACAGGTCCTGTTCCCCTTACAGCCAATTCTCTCATCCCAGCTTTCCCAGCCCTGTGGCCGCCAGCTCAAAGCCACCTCTCTCCTCTCAACCTCCTCCCACTTCAGGCCATCAACCATATGATCATCTCTCATCCACTGCACCCTCTGAAATATGGGCTCAATAGAGTGGGGATAAGCGGAAAAGGATTTGGCTTTTGTTCTGATACTTTTATCTACCAGGGCACATAGGGTCTGCTTTGAGTGGTTAAAAACCACCTGAATATGATAAGCACAGAACCTGGAAATAATCAGATTTTCCTTGGGAAAATGAACCAGCCTCAATATTGGGGGAGGAGTGGGGGGCAAAGGGTTGGAACAAGCCTCACAAGAAGCAAGAAGCTTGAAAATGTCACCAGCCCACACTTGTGGCTGTACATGAACAACCAACCCACTGTATCCTAGAAATTTCCACACGTGCTTCATTTGCTTGCCAGAATGCCTAAAGGAATCTGAAGGCAATCGTAGGAGGACCCATGCAGTCCAACCTACTTATCAACTGAATACAAGGAATGTTCAGATGGTTCTCTAAACAACGTTTTAGGTCATCTATCAAAGAATACACACCTAACATATGGTAATTAACTGTATTTATATGTTTCATAAATTAAGAACATGAGTACTAGGTGCTCACTTCGGCAGCACATATACTAAAATTGGAACAACACAGAGAAGATTAGCATGGCCCCTGCGCAAGGATGACACGCAAATTCGTGAAGTGTTCCATATTTAAAAAAAAAAAAAAAAAAAAGAACATGAGTACTACAAGGAACTCTAGTGATAGTCCATTTTGCTAATCAGGAAATGGAAGCACAGAAAATTACTAACCTACTGAAACTTAGGAGATAGCACAGAAGGTGAGCCTCTTCAAAAAGAGAAAAAAGACAAACTCCACTTTAGGATGCAAATCCCAAATGGAATGCTTCAAAAATCCCTTGATTTTCACTACAAAACATTTACAGCCAAACCTACTGGTGTGGGGGGAATCATTTTAGGAGGAGAGTTAAGTTAGGCAGAGTAGCTGCCAAGAAATGGGAATCATAAAGATTCACCAAGGAGAAGACACGGTCCCTTGAGTGCATGACCCTATACATGAACACCTCAGGGGAATAAGCGCTTAGAGGTCTGCAGTAAATTTGGCTGCCTGTCCTGCCTGTAGGGCTTTTCTAACAGAACACAAAAGAGTTCCCCATTGATCTCCAGGCAGCAAATCTCTGCTCAGAGTCTAATCTCAAATCCCCGCTGGGACACACAAAGAACAAAGAGCCAAGAGGCCCTGAGGATGAGACATTCCAGAAATCATGGATAGCTTGCAGACAACATGAAGCTGTTCTCTACTTCCACTGGAACCAAAATACAAATGCCTTGACCCTATTCTCTATTGCTTTGTCACCTATAGTTCCCTTCACATGCAATTTTCTTCCTGTTGATGCAAATTTATTTCTCACTCAGGGGCTGTTTAACTCCCACCTACAGTCCCAAAGTTCTCTGGAAAACGTTACTTGTTACCTTCCTCCCTCTGAACAGTAACTACCACTTTCCTCAAATAGGAACACTCAAACTTCCCTTGAATTTGGTTCTTTGTAGGGTTTTTTCACTTTTACTATACAATAAGTGTTCACTGTTGAAAAATTAGAAAATACAAATAAGCAAAAAAAAAAAAAGTCATCACCCAGAGACATTAACACACATATCCTTCCGACATGTTTGTGTTTGTTTTTACAGAATCAACAGCACACGAATCTTCCACATAAAAATGTCACCATTCCATGTCAATATGCTCTCTAATGAAACCATTTAATGACTACTCAATATTTCACTTTAAGCATATTATACAATGTACCTAACAAGTCTCCTTACAAACCTGGGTGATTTTCTCTCTTAGGCTGTTATAAACAATCTTGTAAGATACTTTCCTAAAATATGTTTAATGTGTGTATTTGTCTGATGATTTCCTTAGAATAAATTATTAGAATGGAAGTGCTAAATCAAAAGGCATGCAGCCCCCCACCATCCTGCTTTTCAGATCTTTTTATTCATATTGCCAATTCATCCTCCAAAATGTAAGTTTATCCTCCAGTTTACTCTCCTTTTTATGCATCAGGCAAAAAAATATTTATTTTGTGCCTACTTTGTGCTAGGCACTACCAACACAGTAATTATTAACATACCAGACACATGTAGATATAAAGATGAACTGGTGCAGCCACCACAGAGAACAGCATGGATGTTCCTTAAAAAACTACAAATAGTTAACATATGATCATGCAAAACTACACCTGGTTATATAAGCAGAAAACCTCTAATTTGAAAAGACACATGCACCTCAATGTTCACAGCAAGAAGATGGAGAAACAAGTTAAATGTCCATCAACATATGACTGGATATGAAAATGTGGTACATATACACAATGAACTACTACCCAGCCATAAAAAAAGAATAAAATAATGCCATTTGCAGCAACATGGATGGATGTAGAGATTATCATATTAAGTGAAGTTAAGTCAGAGAGAGAAAGACAAATATCATATGATATTGCTTATACGTGGAATCTAAAATATGACACAGGAGTTCCCACCGTGACACAGAAGGTTAAGGATCCAGTGCTGTCTACAGCAGCTCAGGTCACTGCTGAGGCATGGGCTCAATCCCAGGCCCAGTACAGTAGGTTAAGGATCCTATGTTGCTGCAGCTGTGGTACAGGTTGCAACTGTGGCTCAGGTTCTATCCCTAGCCTGGGAACTTTCATATGCCATGGGTGCAGCCAAAAAATTTGTTTTTAATTAAAAAAAAAAAAAAAAAACCATGAGGGAGTTCCTGCTGTGCACAGCGGAAATGAAGCCAACTAGTATCCATGCGGATGCGAGTTTGATCTCTGGCCTCTCTCAGTGGGTTAAGGATCTAGTGTTGCTGCAAGCTATGGTGTAGGCTCGGATCTGGCATTGCTGTGGCTGTGGCTGTGGCATACACCAGCCTCTGTAGCTCCGATTCAACCCTTAGCCTAGTAACCTCGAGATGCCACAAGTGCAGCCCTAAAAAGAAAAAAGAAAATATGACACAAATGAACTTATTTACAAAACAGAAAAAGACTCCCACACAGAAACAAACTTATTAAAGGGGATTGGTTGGGCGTATAAATTAGGAATTTCGGGTTAACATATACACACTACTATATAAAAAAATAGGTAAACAACAAAGACCTATTGTATAGCACAGGAAACTATACTCAATATCTTGTAATAATCCAATGAAAAACAATCTGAAAAAAATATATATATATAACTGAATCAATTTGCTATATACTTAAAACTAACACAACAGGAGTTCCCGTCGTGGTGCAGTGGTTAAGGAATCCGACTAGGAACCATGAGGTTGCGGGTTCGGTCCCTGCCCTTGCTCAGTGGGTTAAGGATCCGGCATTGCCGTGAGCTGTGGTGTAGGTTGCAGACGTGGCTCGGATCCTGCGCTGCTGTGGCTCTGGCGTAGGCCAGAGGCTACCTCTCCGATTCGACCCCTAGCCTGGGAACCTCCATATGCCACGGGAGCGGCCCTAGAAATGGCAAAAAAAAAAAAAAAAAACTAACACAACATTGTAAATTAATTACACTTCAATTTAAAAAAATAACAGACACAGTTCTTGCCCTCGTGGAGTTTACAACCTAAAGGAAGAGACAGAAACTCACACACACCTCATGACAAACTTCATTATAAACTGAGATTAAGCTAAGAAAGAAAAGTATAGGGTTTCTGAAAAGATCACAGGAATTTTAAAAGAATCTGATATAGCCTGAAGGGTCTGGAAGAATTCCCATAGGAAGAATGGTTCTGAGTTGGGCTAATGTTTTCTGTTGTAAATCCCATGAAACCAGGTTGTCAAGAGTCCTGGATAAAATATTCTAAGCAAATGGAACAGCATGGACAAAGGCCCTGAGACAGGAAGGAACAGGACCAATTTGAAAAAATGTAAACAGCTCATACACAGAGGCTTGGAGCCGAGGTTCAGAGGTAGTAGAAAGAGTAAGGCAGGGACCAAACCACACAAGCCCTCCATGGGAGCAGCAGACTTCTCCCAAATAGTAAGGCTGACTTTCAATACCATGGGCTAGAACAGTCACATGGCAGTAGAAGCCTAAATAACTAACAACAGTAATGACACAATAAACTGTAAGTCAGAAAAATGGAGAGAAATGAATTTACCCTCAATAAGGAATGCACTTTCAAACTGTTCTAGAACTTTTAAGTATACAATGTTATGCCATGTACATCAAACAAAATAATCAGCTAAATACATTAAATATTGTTGTTTAAAATAGCTGCCTGCCTTCAGAAAGCACATTCATAAAAAAATTCCTTAACTTTTATATGCAATATGACAAGACTAAGTCAACTAAGCAGTGTTTAAGTGTGTCAGAGAAATTTCATGTCCATATTTTATGTAAAATAACCATAAATGTTATTTAAGTTCTTACTCTGGAGAAAAAGCTATCCTCATAATCTTTCCATGACTATAATGAGGCAAATTTTCTTTATTCCAACTGAGATTTTCTTACAGAGATAAATTTCCACATAAATAAGACTTAAAATCAATGTTCTAATATTTTTAATCAAAAGTTAAAAGCCATCAAGGATTCCTGTTGCAGCATTTTTATTTATCTTTGTAGGTATGCAATTATAATTTCCAGGACACTTTAGTAATTGAGTGGACTCTTAAAAAAACTCATACAGAAAGTCTGCACCACAAAATCATGTCCCTAAGGGATTAGGGTCCTCAGTAACAAAGAGTTAAAGAAGCTCAAAAGGGTCACTGCTCAGCAACCTCTTGTCACTAAAGAAAGTAGAACACAATCTGCTTTTTGTGAAAATGAGACTTCATAAAAACATCTTTCAAATATTTCCTATTATAAAAGGGATTGCCTATTAAAATGCCATTGTTTATTCTATATTAAAAAATCCCTTCTACCCTCTCAAAAGTTTTTTTTTTTTTTTGCTTTAAGATAAAGAAAAGGCTATATTCCCTAAGGTACACTTTGTGAAAATTATCTCAATGCCAGATGCGAAGATTTCTGTTATTTGCTGTCCTTACAATCACCTGCATGTACCATTTGCAATTTTCTAAACTTCATCAATTAGTCTATTCTAAATCAGAATTCTTCAGTAATACAGAAACACAGGCTAAACAGTCCTCATAATTGTACTTCAAAGTAGGTTGTTTCAAAATATAAATATAATAACTCTCCAGACCATTATTTTCCCTGGTGACTAAACTCTAAATTAAAAAAAAAAAAAAAGGAGGTTTTCAAACCAATGATGTGTGCAGCCCATTCTCAAGACACAGTCATTTAAACTTCTCATCTGCAAAACACAATGTAGTACACTATCAAAAAGGGGAGGAAAAACCCTAGAACATTCAAACATCATTACAAACTGAAAACCAAACCACACAAAACATGTAGTGCTGAACATTATGCTACACGTTCTTCTAGATAATAATGTAGAACACTTGGAAAATATAGAAAAGCCAAAAATTAACTCTTCTAACGCTACCATTCAGGTTGAATTGTTAATACTTCGGGATTTTTCTTTCATTATTTTTTATATTATAGACAAGTAATGAATTTAAGAAATATATATGCTTATATACTTTTTCTTGAATACAATTAGGACATAATTCTGGCATTTTTGTCTTTTGATATTTGACATACAGCATGTTGAGTATCTCTGACTTTAAAAATCCTTCTAAAACATGATTTTAACAAGTGATATAGATATGTCATAATGTGTTTAACCATTTCCCTACTTGGTGACATTTATATTGTTTCATATTTTCTGGTCAATAAATAAGACCAAAGATAAAGATATTTAAAACTTGTAATACATAACATTATTTTTTTTCTTAAGATATATTTCTAGGAGCAGAATTACTATGTTAAAAAGGAATTTCAGGTAGCCAAGAATCAACCCCAGAAACACAGCCTTGTTCTACTCAATTTTAACCTATTCAAAATTCACAAAACTTACAGTCACACGGTGTATATTTACAAATAAATTTTTTAAATCATAAAAAATTCAATGTTTAGAAATAAGAGAATCACTCATACGTTTTGGCATATACTCATGAAAAAAATTAACTTAAACTCCACACCACATACTTTAATCTGTTTCAAATGAGTCAGAGACCATGTAATAGTACGTTAGTGTCAGGAGAAGATAAAAGAGTGTCTCAGCTAGCTAAGAAAAAGAAAAGATGGAAAAGAATGGAAGGGTGAGCCCAGCAGAGGAAGTCAGGACAAAGACCTTTCTTCCAAATAAATTACAAATATTCTCTCTCGCCTCTTGGAAATAAATTTCAAACCCAATTTGTTCTTTATCCCCTTCATTTTAATGTTTGATATCCACCTTTTCAAAGTTTTCTAACACAAACCAGAGCTATGTTACAGTAGTTGCACAGATATTTGTTAGCTCTCAAAACTCCAGAAAAAGGGGCTAATTTCCTAAAAGTCTAAACCCAGTATCCTGAAATAAAATACTATCGTTCTACGATTTTCAAAACACAGACATTTCTTACTTTCAATACTTACTCTGCATGAGAAAGTTTTATTTCTTCCCTTTGTCTTGCAGAATAATTTAGTGTCCCACCTAAAATACAAATAAGCATAGAATCTTTTCAATAATAGTATCATAAGTAATACTCAGACATGCAGATGAGCACACACGCGTACACACCTTTAAGTAACAAAAAAGGCTATGGAAGGTGAGAAAGAAATAGTTTATCTTCTAGGAATTTATAGGGGGGAATGTTTTTTAAGAATCCATATATGATACAAATACTCCTTAATTTTAGTTTTTAAGAAATTCAGACTTATGTACTGCTTGAGGTTTTGTTCACTGGGACACTGTACTTTGCTACTCAGTAACAGCAAAGTTAAGAAACATTTGAGGAAATGATCTAAAACAGCATACATAACAACCTGAGAGTTTAGAAAACTAAAGATAATACCAAAATCTTATAAAAAAAAACAAAAAAAGTACAATGTAGTAGATACTATCAAAAGAAAAAATAGGTTATTTCTAATTCTACATCAAACACTTTAAACCTTAAAATGCTAATTAAGCTATAAATGTGTGTACTTATTTTTTAAAAATACAAGATAACAACATAGGAAGGGCTTTAGGTTATTTATTTATTTATTTTGTCTTTTTTAGGGCTGTGCCTGTGGCATGTGGCAGTTCCCAGGCTAGGGGTCGAATCAGAGATGTTGTTGCCTGCCTACACCAAAGCCACAGCAACACCAGATCTGAGCCACGTCTGTGACCTACACCACAGCTCTCGGTAACGCCAGATCCTTAACCCACTGAGTGAGGCCAGAGATCGAACCTGCAACCTCATGGTTCCTAGTCAGATTAGTTTCCACTACGCCAGGATGGGAACTCCAGGTTATTTTTTTTAAAGCCATACTTCTTTATTCTAAAATAAAAAGAACATCTAATATATACACAACTTAAATTGAACTGGCCAGAAAGAACACGGTAACAGTTTTCATAAATGTGTAGGTCCAGTATTATATGCTACATAGTGAAATGTGATTCCATCACTATGAAAAGAATGTTATTACATGAATTAAATAAAGCGCCGGCCTCTACAGAAACACAAAGACAATCCAGAGGCCCCACAAGATGACCCAGTGGTTTAAGAAGAAGACATCTGAACTTCCACTTACCTTGGGCACGATTCACCAAGTAGAGTAAGACCACAGATAAAAGTGACACTGGAAGTAAAAAGACAGGGTCCTTAAAAAACGGTATTTCTTCCCAATGATTCCTATGTCATCATAATTACAAAGTGAAGCTTAGAAAATCAAATCTGTCTTAACTAGTAGCTAGAAATAAAACCATTCATACCATTTTCCAAAAAGCACTAAAAGTTAAGTTACACACCATTTTCTCTATGAGAAATATATTTCTCATGGAGTCTAGAATGTCAGGGACAGTAAAAGAGAAACTGAGACACTCCCACACCCAACCTGGGAGAAGGAGCCAATCTTTCCATGAGTTATTTCTGCACCCCTTCCCTCTCTCTCCCTTTGTAACTGCTGGTCATTCTCAGTACCTCCCCCAAACCCCCACCAGCTGCTAGACTGTTCATCTTTTTATAGAGAACCAAACAGGAGTAATCTTTTGTGGGTGATAGGTCTGAAAACAACATGTCCATTTCACAAATTAACCATACCTTAAAATGTGGTATTGAGCTCCCAGAAACTCAGAGCAAGTAAAGGCATCAGAAAGTCAAGTACTTGGCTTTTTACTTTAACAAGTACAGCATAGCTTATTTACTTTAATACATCAACAGAAACATTTCTAAATGGTTTTTGGCCTGAGAACCAAATTAATATAGAACCACTCATTAAAATTAAACCACATGCAGTAGCATCAAAAATAAAAACATTTTCATGACTTAGTATTCTAAATTATTACATGGCCAACTACTTAAAAAGAAATAATATATTTTTAAAATTTGGTGTTCTGATTTCTAAAATGAGATGACGCATTCAAGCTATCACAAGCAATGATGTGCAAATACCACACTTCAAGTATAGTCTTTATTCCTGTACACGAAAATGACGCCTGATTAAAATCATCACTGGGGCTTGCCATTTTAGACACAATTTATCAAAGTATAAAAGTATGCTATTTTAGACACAATTTATCAAAGTATAAAATCTTTGATGTTATGTGAAAATCATTTTCAGACAAACTCAACTGATGCATAAGGTGAACATTAGCAGTAGAAAAATGCTGATTTATTTTTGTAGTTCTCAGCAGTTTCCTAATGCCTCCTATTTTTAACCAATGAATCATTACAGGTAAAAATCAAATAACAGGACTAAGAATAAAAGCAATTCAAAATAGACTAATGAATAAACCATGAGCACTCACACCTAAGCCACACTAATGTCCACACATTCGCACCAGGGACATACTCAGGAGTCTTCAAATGGTTCCACTTTAAAAGGGAAAGGTTTATACACACACACACACACACACACACATTTTTACCAGAATATGAAGCAGATTCCACTGCTGCCTTTAAGAATAGGAATCTGATGAAAATCATCCATGAATCTAAAAAGAACTGAAAAGTCACTAGCTGGGAAACTGATTCCCAGGTTAAGAATTAGGCAAATCTTGGAGTTCCCATCGTGGCTCAGCGGAAACAAATCTGACTAGCATGCATGAGGACACAGGTTCGATCCCTGGCCTTGCTCAGTGGGTTAAGGATCTGGTATTCATTGCTGTGAGCTGTGGTGTAGGTCGAAGACACGGCTCAGATCCCATGTGGCTGTGGTATAGGCCAGCAGCTACAGCTCTGATTCTACCCCTAGCCTGAGAACCTCCATATGCTGTGGGTACAACCCTAAAAAAGACCAAAAAAAAAAGAATTAGGCAAATCTTGAGCAACAAATCTTAAAGAGATTTAGTTTTAAAAGGGGGAAAAAAGAACAATACAACAAAAACCTAAAAGTATAAATGAGAACATTCTGCTACATATTAAAAGAAACTAAATGTTGCCACTTACAAGAAACACAGGCAATGAAGAACACTTCTAAAAACAAATATCCCCGAGTATCCAATATCATGCCGGCAATGATGGAAATGACTGCTAACCCAAGATTCTGAATGGACTGCATGCTACAATTTAAGAATTAAAAAAAAAAATTTCAATTCTAAAGTCCTCACACAGAGCAGTAATGCACTATAAATATTAGTGTCTATAAACCACATACCATTACGGTTAAGAGATTCTCAATCAGGAATGACCTCATTAACATTCGTATTTTTTTTTATTCCATGACTGTTTGCACTACTAAATATATTTATACTCAAAGGTAAAGGTGTTTGCCTTAGCAAGTACAGTATGAACTCAGTACCTTCCTGCTGAATGAAAGAAAGCTATAAGTGAATACCAACCACAGATGTAGTTTCCTGCTTTGGCCTTTGACATCAGAGACTGGAACTCAACTTCTCATTAAGAAGCCCTCAGATAAATGGCTAGTGAGGCGGTCATGTCAGTAATTACCTCTCATGGATTAGCTTATCTTCAGCACTCTTTCTGGACACTTGGAGCATTTTTTTTTTTTTTTTTTTTGCCACAGTATAACATAAATAGATTAACTGACTTTTCTAGCTATTTCCAGGCTCACAGCTGTCCCAGAAGCTTGAAGATGACTAGATTAAAGAGACCTAGTTTGATAAGGTAATAATTAAATTGACACAGCAGAGAGGGATATTATATGATCCACAAGTGCACTTACAAGCCATACGCAGTTCCCAGTTGATGTTCAGGAACTACAAATGCTACCATTGGCCACAATGCACAGGCAAGCAGTGAGTAGGAGAGTCCCAGGAGACACTACAGAAAGCAATATGGAAAAGGGTAAAAAAGTCTTATATTAACCCAAAGGTGATTTTCCTTGGATGCAGATTAGCAAAAGTGACATAATAACTAATAGGTGAATATTTGTGCAAATTGCACTGTAAAACAATTAGATTAAGAACTCACATTCAATGCAAAAAAGTCCTGGCCCTCTCTAACAGTATCTCTCTAGGGACAAAATGCACACACAACACTGACTCAACCACTTTATATTATATACATATATAATTGGCTGGGCCTAGGGTGTAGTCAAAGACCTAGCAAAGACCAAAGCTAATTTGCAAAAAGTCATTACCAATGTTTCGAGCTAATTTTCCAGTGTTTATCAGGAATTACCAATTAAACAATCAAGGTAACATTACACCAATAGACCATTACCTTACCTCTGGGTCATCACCACCCAAATGGAGAGATGGGCAGAGAAGCAATAACAACCCTCCTTATTAAACATCACATAATACTAACTTTTTCTTCAATTGAAGAAGAGAGTTTATGATTTAAGTTAAAACAAGATCAATTACCCCTATCAGACTGGCAGCAATTAAAATAATGCCAACATCCAACAATGGCAAGGATACTAAAAAACAAACACATTCGTACATTACAGGTAAAGCTATAAATGGGTAAAAAGTTATTGGAGTAGAGGTTTCACAGTATCTATCAAGACATTAACTGTGCAATGCCCCTGCTATAGCATTCCTACTCGTAGGAATCCATCGTACAGAAATCTCACCAAGTACACAAATATACCAGTTTCAGACACTCTTTCATTAACAGGTAAGAAATGCAGCACTTTGACCTGTGGTCTTGAGAATGACATTTTGAAGAACAACAACAAAAACTTGATGAATTCATTATTACTTTCTGACCTACTAAGAGTCAAAGATAAAAGAACACAAAATCAAGGATATCAGGCTGATAGATTTTTTGAACCAGCTATGATGGAATTAATGAAGTAGAGAAAAAATTGAATTAATAAGCATTTTTGGCTTTCATAAGACTATTTTATTTCAATTCTGTATCAGCATTGAGGATATTCTGTTATATAAGCTAAGTAAAATCAGAAATACCTATGTGTTAATTATTAATAATTACCTATTTAAAAAATAGTTATTCTATAGAAAGTGAAATCAAGTCATTGTTTTCCCCACTGTCACAAGCACTGCTGTCAAACAGCTGAGTGTGGCTCCTGAGATGTGCTGTACAAGGTCACCCTTGAAGCCCTGAGCCCCCCAGGTGTTAGCAGCAACATTACCATAGCAATCCAAGGGTTCCACAGGGTAAAGGCCAGCAACATGTGGGAAGCAAGAGTGGTCACCACTGCACACAGAACCCAGATGATGTTCTTTCCTGTTTTATCCACCAGGAGCCCAAATATGGGGGACATGGGAGCCGATATTACATACACAATACTGCCCAAAAAAATATAAAAGACATTTAATAAAATATATCACAACACAAAAAGGAAAAAAAATCCAAAAAGTTCCTAAAACAATTAGGTAAAGCAATCCCTAGCTCACTGAATTTAACATTCTTCTAAAATGGTCATCAGTAAATAGAAATATAAAGTTATCCAAGACTTCTTTGATTTTTCTGTTAATGCAAAGATGGCTGTTTAGGAAGATCTAAGATCCAAGACAGACTTGGTTTCACACTTGATTAGCTCACAATGTCTCTTCTGTCTCTTATAACAATGGGTTATAACTGAAGACCCACACCAAGCACAAATTAAGTACTTACAGAATTAAGGAAATACCTGTTAATAGCACTTGCTGCCTGGGAGGAAAATCCAAATTTTTCTGTAAAGAAAACTCTAAAATAAAAACAGGGGGGAAAATGAACACTTCAGAGAAGTACTCTGTTTTTAAAAAATAGAGGTAAAATAAAACAATAAAAATTACTCTAAATTTAGTCAGCTTTCTCCCCCGCCTTTTTTTTTTTTTTGCTTTTTCTTTTCTTTTTTTTTTTTTTAGGGCCATACCTATGGCATATGGAAATTCCCAGGCTAGAAGTCCAATCGAAGCTGCAGCTGCTAGCCACAGCCACAGCCACAGCAACTCGGGATCTGAGCTGTGGCTGCGACCTACACCACAGCTCACAGGCAACACTGGATCCTTAACCCAATGAGCAAAGTCAGGGATTGAATCCACATCCTCATGACACCAGTCAGGTTTGTTACCACTGAGCCACAACAGGAACTCCTAACTTTCCCTTCTTTCTTTATACTGTTTTCCCACCTAAAGTTCTAGTATTTGTATAAGTGCTTCATCAATGTGCTGATGCCCATTTTTTCCTCTTTTACATGTACAGCAAACAATACACACAAATTTTCAGAAAACCAAATGTACTACTAACAGGAATTAAGCTGAATTCCTTAAAAGCAATATTGGATAGATTCTTTGCTAAATATTGCATAAGGTTCTTGTCTCAAACTATAAAATTACAAACTGAATTTAAAGGTTATAATTCAAAGACACACCAGGTGTTCCTGTTGTGGCGCAGCAGAAGCGAATCCAACTAGGAACCATGAGGTTGCGGGTTCCATCCCTGGCCTCGCTCAGTGGGTTAAGGATCTGGCATTGCCATGAGCTGTGGTGTAAGTCACAGACATGGCTCGGATCTTGCGTAGCTGTGGCTGTGGCATAGGCTGGCACCAAGAGCTCCAATTAGACCCCTAGCCTAGAAACCTCCATAGATCAGGTGCGGCTCTAAAAAGACAAAAAAAAAAGACACACCACCACAAACATACTCACACTTACATACTGCTCTGTTTAAGTAGCTGACAGTGAAAAAGGAGAGAAAGGTAGAAGATAAAACAAAGAATAATTTGATTTGAACCCTGAACTTGAGTCTGGAAGAGTTGCAATCCTAACGAATGAAAATATACCCTGTCACTATGAGCCAATGCACTAACTCCATTCTCAATGAGGCTTCCTAACAAAGGAATAAAGAAGAAATAAAAAAGAATATATCATACAAAATATGAATATAAACTAAATCAATGTTATGAATCAAAAACTGCTTTTAGGTATTTCTTCAAAAAATGAATACAAGTAATAAACCAACACTAAACCTTAAGCTAAGAAAATCAGCTGTACCCCAGGACATAAAATAATTCCTGTGAAAATATAAGCTATAACCAGAGAAGCAAGATTCACAGCTTTAAAAAATTACATTAATGTACTTGCATTATCATTATAATTCAGCCAATGAAAAAGGAATGCTAGAGGACACTCACTTGCCAAGTCCAATGAAAGGAAACACGGCCACATAATAGCAGACACAGATGATAAATATAAGCCATAAGGGTAAAGAGAAGTCCTTCACATCAGTTAACTTAATAACTTCACCTTAGAAAAGAAAGGGAAGAAACTGTTAATGTAATTGTGCATTTCTAAGCCAAGATTATTCTTTTTCTATCATGTGATTAACCTCTGCAATTCAGTTTAAAAAAAAACTTTTCTCAGTAAATCACTAGAACATAGTTTCTGGGACAAGTTTAAAAGAAAACAGAAAAAGCAAAATCTAAGATTAGTATCTACCTTCTCATTCTCTTTCAGGAACATTTATCATTCTGCAAATATACAAAATATAATCAAGAAACATAAATTTTTCCAAAAGTATTTGAGGGAAAAGAAAATGTATCAAAAATCTAGACAAGTGGAAATAGATTTGAAAATAAAAGATTAAAAAATATGAAAAAAAATACGTATTAGGGAGTTGCCATTGTGGTGCAATGGAAATGAATCTGACTAGTATCCATGAGGATGCAGGTTTGATCCCTGGCCTCACTCAGTGGGTTAAGGATCCGGCGTTGCCATGAGCTACAGCATAGGTCACAGATGTGGCTCAGATCCTGCATTGCTGTGGCTGTGGTGTAAGGCCAGCAGCTACAGCTCCAATTTGATCCCTAGCCTGGGAACCTCCATATGCCGCAGGTGCAGCCCTAAAAAAAAAAGATGTATTAAACCTCACTGTTAAACAACACTACTGTTAGAACTTATATCATTGTAAATAATCTCAAAAAGGACTGAATTCCTAAAATGTTTCAAGGAAAAAATTTAGACGAACCTGTTTTTCCTTGTTCTTTATGAAGGATTCTTTCTGCTCTCTGATCCAAGTAAGCAAGGGCCAAGGCACAGACCAGTGAAAGAATACATGTTATACCCCCTGTAATAAAAAAGACAGAGATTTTTAAAAGAGAACCCAACTGAACATTCCTAAAAGGCAGCAGATTACATTAATGGCAGAAAACACAGCAATTATAAGAGGTGGCATCTGACATATATGTGAAAAGCCTACAATTACTAAACCAAGACAGAAGGAAAGGAAGTACTGTACGGGAAGCACTTAAATAGCAGTCACTATTCCTATATTAATTCCCAGGAGAAGGTTGAATTAGAGGGAAAAGACTAATACAAACTAGAATAGTTTTAGAATCAGAATACAGATTGAACATAGCTGATGACCAGCCAGCAAATTAGTCCTACTTTCTAAATTCAGTATAAGCACCAATCACTGACGGATGCCAGAACAAAACTACAGCAAAGTCTGAGTCTGTGATTACTTCATCTTCCTTCAGATTCCTTCCCAAAGTCCAACACTTGCTCCTACCCTGTGGCAGCCCAAAGGCTGCCTCCCAGAGCACATCCTCCCACAGCACAGCTGGCTCAGGCTCACTTTCCTTCCAGTGTTCATCAGCATTACCCACTAATGCTGACCTCAGATCATTAAAATGAATCAGGACAGAGTGTGAATAAAGTTTACACTGCACAAGAATTTTAATAAAAAGCAGTTGAATAAAAGAAATGAATCTTTAATTGGTTGACATAATATGACATCACATGAAATACTGTAAAGCAAGAATCA
Source organism: Phacochoerus africanus (assembly GCF_016906955.1). Lineage (NCBI taxonomy): Eukaryota > Metazoa > Chordata > Mammalia > Artiodactyla > Suidae > Phacochoerus > Phacochoerus africanus. The sequence goes on along the minus strand of NC_062544.1, from coordinate 178,959,266 downwards.
CCAACAAGCTGATTGTCCTTGGGCAAGGAACTTAACTTCTCTGGGCTTCAATTTTCCCATCTGTAAAATTAGAGCCTTTGACTTGACAACACAAATCTCTCCTGGCTCTAAAATTCTCTATTGTGAAGGGAACTAGAAGGAATATGGAAGAACATTTGAGAGTAAGAAAGAGGTTTTAAGTGGCAGAGGATCTGAGAGGGAGAGGGAAGAAAGGAGAAGGCTCGAGCTGCCAGTAGCCAGTTTAGGGGGACCTTCCCACTGTCCTCCCTTTACCAGCCTGTACCAAGGAATTATAAGGAATAAAAAATGGCACCACTGCACAGGTCTCTCTAGGGCTCTGTAAGCAGCTCTCCACAGACTGAGAGACAAATCCACTGATCAGAGAAGAAGCACAGGTGGTAAATCTAGAAGGTCTCACCTGCTTCTCATGACCCATGCAGCAACCAGCACAACTGAGCCTTAGTCAACGGAACTCAGGGCCAGAAGGGACCTGTACAGTTTTAGCCAAACCTCCACAGTTTTACAGAAAAGAAAAGTGAGACACAGAGGCTAACATCCTTGTCCGACATGGCAGAACTAGTTAAAGCCAGGACCAGAACTCAGATTCCTGGCTCCCAAGTCGGTGGATTTCACCCCATATCATATTGCCTCTGACTTCTATAAAATCTAAGCTCCATAAGTGCAGGATCTGATTTTGATCAAAGGGAAACAATTCTCTCTTCCGCTATAGACTATTAATGAACACCTAACATGTACAAATTCCCTGTTTTCAGAGTTCTCATGTATAACTCTCATTTGCTCGCCATGACACTAAAGCAGACATGACAGAATAAGACCCTCATTTTTAAGAGCGTGTAAATAAAAACACAAATGGGCTGAACGATGCCACTATGTTCACTGTGCCTAACTAGGACTGAGAACTAGCGAACAGGGCAGGCGAAACCATAACCAAGTGGTCTAACCCCAATGCCGGTGTTCAGAGAAACTGGTGTTCAGCTTTCAGAGAAACAAAAGGAAAAGGAAGAAAGAAAGGAAAAAAAAAAAAAACTGAAGAGATGTAAGGTGGGACACAGGATTCACTAACCGATCAGAAGTGTGACCCCAAGGGTTGTGTGGCCAGCAGAACCCAATGAAGCTTCAACCTTAGAATACAGCCATCCCATGAGGTTCATGTTTACTGTACTTCCCTGAAAGAAAGGGGGGAAAATGTAATTTTCATTTATATCTCTGTCCTGCTCAAAAAAAAAAGGATGTGAGATGGCTTAGAGAAATTGGTATAATAAAGTTCAGATTAAACAGATAAATTTTTTTAAATACAAGGAAAATACTAGCAAACTAAGATAAAGCCACAGTAAAGATTACTACACAAAAATGCCAATTTACAGAAAACGCTAGTATTCAAAAAGAGCACAGCTAGGACTTCCTATATCGCAAACAAAAATGAAACACAAGTTACAAAATTCACAGGGGACCCAAGACAAATATAAACCTGAGCTCAGAAAAACACAGCTTTTCTTGATATTGACAACTGAAAAAAAAAAAAAAAAAAAACCTCATCCTGATAGTCCTTAAGAAGACAGTAATTATACATAACATCCTCATACATTGATTCTTTCATTTAGCAGTTACTGAACCCCAATTGTTCTGGCTACTGGGAATATAATAAGGAACAAAAGAGAAAAGCTTCCAGCTCTCATAAAGAGCTACCCCTTTTTAGTGGTATAGCAAAGAGGTAAAATATGTAGTCTATTAAACAGCAGTAAGCTCTTTTAAAAAACAAGGGGAAAAAATAAAGCATGGAAGGAAAATACGAAGGGGTGGACAACTCGCTGAAAATGTGACTGTGGATTAACAGCTTGAAGGAAGCTGTGAAGCTACCCAGGGGAAGAGGACCGGCCCAGGGGAAGAGGACCGGCCCGAGAGGAGGCCACTCAGTGTACTCGAGGCAAGGAGGACAGAGACTAGAACAGTGTCAATGAAGAAGGGAGGGAATGAGATGAGGTCCCCAGAAAGGAACTGGTAGAAAGGCGGGCTATAGGTAATAAGAACTATCGGCTTTTAGTCTGTGTGAAATGGGAAGCCACTGGGGTTTTTGAGTGGAGGCATGGCACAATCCCTTATGTTTTAACAGACTCGCTCTGGCACTATATTCAAAACAGACTACAAGTGGGGACGAAGCAGAAGCAAGGACATCAGCTGGGGACTACTGCAAAAATGTAGCCAACAGAGATGATAAGTCTTGGACTGGGGGCAATGGGCATGGTGAGAAGTGCTCAGAATATGGGTATTATCTAATGGTAAAGCTAAGAGGATCTGTTAATGGAAAATATGTGCAGAGTGGGAGTGGGAGCAGTAAGGAGTAGTTTAGGGTGACATCAAAGTCTCTGCCTGAGTAACTGGAAGTAAAGAGCTGCCCATAACTGAGGATGAAAAACGTCAGCATAGGAGTTCCCGTCGTGGCGCAGTGGTTAATGAATCCAACTAGGAACCATGAGGTTGCGGGTTCGATCCCTGCCCTTGCTCAGTGGGTTAACGATCCGGCGTTGCCGTGAGCTGTGGTGTAGGTTGCAGACGCGGCTCGGATCCCGAGTTGCTGTGGCTCTGGCGTAGGCCGGTGGCTACAGCTCCGATTGGACCCCTAGCCTGGGAATCTCCATATGCCGCGGGAGCGACCCAAGAAATAGCAAAAAGACCCAAAAAAAAAAAAAAGAAAAAAAAGAAAAACGTCAGCATAGGCTTAGGTAGGGGATGAGAGGCAGGCTACCAGGAGCTGAGTTTTGGCTGTGTTGAGTTTGATATGCCTTCTAGACATCCAAGCAGAAATGTCAAGGAGGAAGCTGCACACAGGAGTAAGGAATTCTGGGGAATACCTGGACCATTTAACTCCAGGAACAAAGACAGTCTATGTAAAGTTTCAAAAGTAGTTAAGATTACCGAGGAAATGAGTGCCAAATGAAAAGAGAAAATTTCCACTGATCAAGCCCACCTTTACAGGCTGAGAAGATTGAGATGGAACCAACAAAAGAGGTATATGGAGCAGAGAGAAAGGCAAGAGGAGAATAATGAAACTGCAGAGTCCTGGAACCCAAGAGAAGAAATCAAGGAAGGTGGAGTGTCAACTGCGCCAAATACTATTGACAGATCAGACACTGAAGACTGAGAACTGAATGTGTCCTCGACCACACTGTCACAGCAAATACAGCAGCAAATCTCACATGGCTACTTCTCAAAAATGTGAGCCATCCGGCATTATTTAGACGAGCAATAAGGTATACATGGAGACCTACTGGAAACTTTTCTCAGTATCAATGAAAATATAAGCCCCTCAAAGACATGCTGTCTTAATAACGCTCTAATTCTAAAATGCCTAACCTGACCTGGCTTATCAAGTCTCAACAAATACTTATTGAAACGATGAGTTTTCTAAAGTAACAAATTACAAAGGAAAATCAGAAGGGTGCTGGACTTCCAAACCCCAGCTAAAACATGAAGAATAATAACACTGAGAAGTCCACTGCCTGATGGGATAATGGTAACAGTTCAGGTGCCTAAAATCAGGCAAACCCACAGCTCAACCATCAATAAAAGCTTGGCAAGGTAAAGCCCAAGCCTCTGCCATCATTCTGAATATGTTCAGGGGCAGAAGCAGTACAAAAAAGAATGAAACTCCACCTACCCCAGAATCTCATGCATCTTACAAGCACCTTCAATGAACCAACCAGATCAGAGCTGCACCGCCCTGTTTGACACAGAGGTGGTTGGTTGCCTGAGGTCTGGTTCATTCCACATCCTCTCACCATTCCCATTACCCCACCACTGCAACCTAAAATCCCGAGATTCCTTTCTCCAAATTTAGGGCTCCTCAGAACACAGGTGAATGGATTATAGCTAGTTATTGACCACACAGGCAAGAACCTGAAGGTCACTAGTAACCACAACGTTGTCACCGAGAATGTCTTGCTCAACTGCTCCTATTTCCTTCTTTTGGAAGTTATTAGACGAGACCCACCAACTGCCTTAGACATATCTTGACTTGCACAAGATATATAATGAAGTACCCAGAACGTCCTTATGGATAAAATTTAGAAAATGTGGAAAAGCACACTAGTTATCAAAGAATTACAAATTAAAATATTATTTAGGTGTTTCCTATCAATTTGCTAAATATGACTTTTTAATAATAGCCTGTACTATCAAAACTGTCATAAAAAAGGATCCACTCTCATATCCCACAGATGGGGATGTAAACCTCTGAGAAGATGAGGTGGAAATAGGTCTTAACAATCTTAAGAAACCCTCTGACTCAGTTATAATTCTATTCTTAGCAACCAAGCCTCAGGAAACAATCAGAGATACAGACAAGTTTTAAAGTGTCACAAAACAGCACTGATTTTAATAGTGGAAAATTAGAAAAAGCCTTCATGTACAAAAAACATAGAAATGTTCGCACACACACAGAATATATATGTGCTATATTTCATAAGATTAAACATTACACTAAAAACTTTTTGAGGAAAAAAAACCTTTTTGTACTTTCTTTCCTAAAACTATGTTACAAGCATTTTCATGCCATCTATAGTCTTAGAGCCTCGATTTTTAATTGCAAGGATTTAAAAAAAAAAAAAAAAAAACTCTATTCATTGGCATTCAGGAGGGGGAAAAAAACCTAAGAGGGTTTGGGATGGCCAAAAAACCTTCCAGGTTGCATTAATAGCATAATGTTGTTCTGCTGGGTATGCTTTGTCATGAAAAGCCATGATCATTTCCAAGTTCCAAGGTGAGTAATGGCCACTTGCAATGAAGTCCAGAGAGGTGGGAGCACCATGGTTCAGGAACTTAGACACGGCTTAGACAATCACAGGGAGGAGCATGTCTGACAAAGACCTTCAGGCTTGTCTTTATAAGCAAAGTGCTGGTGCACAGCAAGGAAATAAACATTCACTGGAGGGCAAAAGTCAGAGCAATTAGTAAAAGCAATTTATGCAAGCAGATTTCATCTCTAGGAGAGGCTGAACTTCACAAAGTAAATTGTAGTAGACTAGCCATCTCAACACACAGCAAGCTTCTAATCACTAGAAATATGCAAGGAGAGCCCGGATGACCATATGCAAAGATCTTCATAGCAAGAATGCCAAAAATGGGTCCTCCCAAATGCTCAGATGAACTAATGAATGCTTAACTAGCCCTTTTTAGTCTGTTTCCTAAGAGAAATAAGGTTAGAAATGCCTTAACTAAAATAAGGTAAGTGCTATACTCTGGCCCAGAAAAATATATAAAAAATCAAGACCTAAGTTACACACAAACACATTTCATCCTATAATCTTTAAAGGATTAACTACAAAATTCAGTTTTTTGCTTCCTATTGGATTCATTATGTTTGTCATACTTACAATTCTAGCCATGCTAAGCTGGAGTCCAAATACCAAGTTTAATTCTTTGCCTTTAAACCAACTCACAGCATATGTATTCTGGGCAACTGCTAAGGACTCTCCACCAATCCTAAAATAAGCAAAGAAAAGTCATAGGTTTTAAAGAAATGCCACAGTTAGCAATGCAGCAAGTTCAAAATTTTGACACCCCCTCCTATCAAGGTGAGCTTGTGACTGCTTCAACCAGTAGGATATGGTGGAAGTGGAGTTTCGTGATCCCAAGGCTGGGCCATAAAAAGAGACATCTGCAAAAAGGTGGTATCTGCCCTCTCACTCAAACATTTGCACTTAGAGTCCTGAGACACCTTGTAGGAAGTCCAACTACCTCAAGTTCACTATGATGTGAGAGCTAAGCCACAAAGACAGGCCACGTTCAGGTGCTTCAGTCAGCAGTACCAGCCTTCAAGTCATCCCAGCCCAAGCTCCAGACACCAGGTGCACAGACACTCTGTCCATACTGTTCCCTGTCCAAATTCCTGACCCACGAAGTCCACAAAGTAATGGTTGTTTTATACTGCTAAGTGTGAAATAGCAAGGATAATTAATAGGCTGCAAGGATAACCATGACTGGCAATAAAAGGAGTTTGGGCTACCACATCACCATCTATGCTCTATAAAATGTTCACATGGGAAGAGTGTCCCATACTTTCTGAAAACACAAAGATCCACACTTTTCAGGCCAAGATCTTCCTTACTCAACATTTTCCCACTTCCTCAGATTTATTTTCCTTCTGTAAGTTCTACATACTGACTTTCAGTTAGGAGCTTCAACTCCTTTGTATCCTATACTGAGCTGGCCTCATCACACTGGCCTCGCAACCCTCTTCTACTCATCCAAATCCTAAACTGATGAAAAGGCCCGCTCCATCCATGAGGCCATTTCTGACCACACATCTCTGAATCCCTTTCATATTTTCATATACATTCTCTTTCCCTCTCCTTCATTTAGAGCATTCTGAGGGGATGTCATCTATGTCTACATGTCCCTCGTACCTGTGAAAAGCTTAAACAAGTTATGTCATCTGCATCCCTCTAGGCAGGAAGCCCAAGACTGAACTCAGAATGAGCTTACTGGAGTTCCCGTTATGGCTCAGCAGTTAACTAAACCAACTCGGATCCATGAGGATGAGGGTTTGATCCTGGGCCTCACTCAGTGGGTTGGGGAATTGGTATTGCCATGAGCTGTGGTGCAGGCTGCAAAAGAGGCTCAGACCTGGCATTGCTTACTGACTCACAAACTTTGAAAAACTTATGGTCTCCAAAGGAGACAGTTTGGGGGGGTGGGGGGAGGCGTTGGGGTTGTGGGATGGAAATCCTATAAAACTGGATTGTGATGATCATTGTACAACTATAAATGTAATAAATTCACTGAGTAATTTTAAAAAAAAAGAAAAAAAAAGATCTGGCATTGCAGTGACTGTGGTGTAGGCTGACAACTATAGCTCTGACTGGACACCTAGCCTAAGAACCTCCATGTGCTGTGGGTGTGGCCTAAAAAGTAAAAAAAAAAAAAGAGAGAGTGAGAGAGAGAAAAAAAGAGAAAAGAATGGGCTTATTTGACACAGAAATTGATTAAGAGCATTCAGTCTTTTGGTAATTTTCTTATTCAAGCCTCTTCAATGCATTTCAAAAGGACCTGCACATTACTCATTAAGAAACAGCAAAATGTTCATTATTCACAAACCCAGAAATTGATGGTCTATACTTTTCTAAGTGAGGTTTAAATCACAGTCTTCAATACAATGAAAAAGCAAAACATCAAAGAAAAATACTATTTTTTGAGAACTATTTAGTATCCAAACTCTACACAAAGTCAACTGTGACCACTTAAAATCACTGCTTACTTTAAAGGAAAATTGAGACAAATGTTAAATAGTCTTAAATATATAGCCAGATTTCAAGGATTTGAAGTAATTCTCCAGAGGATACAATAATATACTTTTTTAAATCTTTAATAAATTGATAGATGAACATGAAAACAGCAATGTGTTAGGATAAATGAAATTATGCATAACTTACCCAAACACAAACCTTCCAAGTTCCATCAGCCAAAAAGCATTAAATATTCCACCCAGAGCAAAAATAACCTATAACATAGAATATAACATAGAATCAATGAAAAATTAATTCAAGGAATTTAAGATAAATAAGTAACTTAGGGTGAAACAAATTCTACAATGGTTTTAATATTCTTTCTTAGTAAATCCGTGAAATTTAAATATTAACATTCACCTGTCTCAAGGCTTAAAATGGACTATGCATTGTGCTACCCGGGCATTTGTGAACCCTGCTTAATTAAGTTAGGCTTCCACTAAACACATCTTTGCTAGTGAAATTAGACAAGAATTCAAGTCACTGTCACAATGAATATGCTTTGGCTTTTCTTACCTGTCCAATGCAAACAAAGCAACTAAAAATAATGGTGCCCCACCTGATACAGAAAAAGAAAGAGAGAATGAATTAAAAGTGTATCACCAAGTCCTTCAGTAATAATTCACTTTGGTTTCTGACCCTCTCTACATTCCCTCCACAGAAGTAAAAATGAGGTGCTGGTCAGCCTCTGAAGTCAGCAGATTTCCTAGGCTGAATGCTAATCACAGAATTCTTGACTTCCAAGGAGATTCCAGAGGCTTTATTGATGGCATGTGTTTGTTTAAGCCATTATTATCTCTTAAACTAAACTTACTGAATAATTTCAAGAAGTTCGCAGGGTTCCCATTTAAAAATGGGCGTCTGTTATAAAATTTTTATTGGGTTTAGGATTGATTCCAAGAAATTCTAGATTAAGTAATTTTAAGTGGCTATAATTCTTAATAACTAAAAACTATTTTTAAAAGGAAAAACAGAAGCCACGCTAATATACTACCAATTTGCTTACTCTAACATTTTGCCCTCTGAATAGATCATTATTTTTTCCCCAGAACAACAAAATGCCGGTATTAGGTGAGTCCTTAGGTATCATATGAGTAAACCATCTTTTTAAAACTCAAATCCCTCCAATGTGTGAAATGGTAATACTATAGTCTAATGAATGTTTTATAGCACTGGAAAACTTACTGTGGTTCCAAGCCAACTTATGGCCCCTCCTGTCACACTGATCAAACAAGGTCTTCATTATACTAAGTGGAATCTGTTTCCCTAAAGTTCAAAGTAATTCTATGCCTTTAAATCAAGCAAATTAAATTTAAGTCATACTTTATACAGTCTTCAAAGTTTAAAAGTTAGTCTCCAAGTTTAAATACTTAATTATAGTTTCTTTCTTTTCCACTAGATATGGTTAGAAAACCCATCATCAGGAGTTCCCGTCGTGGCGCAGTGGTTAACGAATCCGACTAGGAACCATGAGGTTGCGGGTTCGGTCCCTGCCCTTGCTCAGTGGGTTAAGGATCTGGCGTTGCCGTGAGCTGTGGTGTAGGTTGCAGACGCGGCTCGGATCCCGCGTTGCTGTGGCTCTGGCGTAGGCCGGTGGCTACAGGAACCTCCATATGCCGGCGGGAGCGGCCCAAGAAATAGCAACAACAACAACAAAAAAGACAAAAGACCAAAAAAAAAAAAAGAAAGAAAAAAAGAAAACCCATCATCATCTTATCCTCCACCTTCCAAAGTATTCCCACTCTACATCTCTCCTAAAGTCTCTACTCACAACACATACCCACAACTGATCATTAGGATGAAACTGACAAATGTTTGTTTATAATATTATGCCTTCCTCAGCATCTAATAGGAGTGGTCACAAAAAGTTTGATGGCTAAAGAAACGCAAAAGGGAAAATCTTCCTGGGACAGGGTGAGGCAAATACTGCATATGTGCCAAACACTGTGCATCCATCTTGCTCAATCCTTACAACCACCTTCCAAGGCAGGAATTATTATCCATATTTTATCAATTGGGAAACTGAAGCTCAGGAAGCTAGTAACAGCTCAGAAGAGATAAGAAGTTGAGCAAGTGGCAGCAATGAGATTCAGACCCTGGTTTGCTGATTCCAAGTGAGGGCATTCCAAGTTTAGACAACTGAGTTACCATGTTCCATGAGCAGCATTTACCTTAACTGAAATACCAACCAAGGTTCAAAAACCAATTCCAAAAATATAAAAATCACACACATACACACACAAAGCTAATGCAGATTATCACAGTCAATACACAAGTTTATTCAGTTCTTTCTAGAAATACTTAATCTAGTTGTTTTCTTAACAATCACATTTTACCCATGAGTGAAATTTTTTTCCGAGCTTACCGTATTCCAAACACTCGGTCTATCAAAAAGCCACCAAAGAAACACAAAATTACATTGGGCCAAGAATACCAGGCATACAGCAGCATGAATTTTGTTGTATTCACCTGCATATCCTACATGGAAAGAAAACAAAACCATTTTTTTTTCCAAACAGTTAAGTTTAACAACTAACAACTCAAAACATTCTTTCTGATAGGGCAGGCGTTTTTGTTTTTTCTCCTTTTTTTCCTCATTTTTCTTTCTTTCTTTCTTTCTTTTTTTTTTTGACTGTACCCCCACCCCTAGCATATGGAAGTTCCCTGGCCAGGGACTGAATCCGAGCCACAGCTGTGACACCGGATCCTTTAACCCACTGCAAGAGTCCAGAGATTCAAGCCACGCCTCCACAGCAACTGGAGCCACTGCAGTTGGATTCTTAATCCACTGCTCCTCTAAGGGGCATTTCTTAATCATTTGTAGTCACTAACTGCTTTGAGACTCCCATGACAGTTGTAGCATGTGCCCCAGAAAAATGATGACACGTGGGAACTTCTTGAGTCCACTGCTACTTCAGAGGCTTCATGGAGTTTAGAATCAATCAGCTCTCCCACTAGAATCTGCATCTGCCTGTATCTTCTACATTCTTATTCCCAAATAGAAAGGGATTATCTCAGCCTAACTATCCCTTGCCTTCCTCCACTAATTCCTACCTTCTTTCCCTTTCATTCCAGAATGTGAAGAGTCAATCTATACATTTCTCCCTGTTCAAAGGGTAAAAAAAAAAACTTTCAAAGGAAAAAAAAAAACTACCAAAATACATAAAAAACTGTAAATATCAAATATATTTTTACAAAACCAGACTAAAAATACTGACATGGACAATCCTCTGGGATCAGTATCCACATTTTAAAAATAAAATAACCACAAAAGACACACTTAAGAAAGCAAAAATCCATCCTACCAAATCATGTGTCATTCAGATGTTTACACAATGGGACACAGAAATGCAAACAAAAATCTAGTAATACTTCTTGGCACCACTGCAAGAAACTGCAATTATTTATTTAAACTGTGAAACAATATCAAGCTGCAAGTGCTATAAATGAATTCTTTGTGGCCACTCATTTCAAGAATACTGCTTGCCATACACAGGTTTGATGAAAATGGATTCACTGGACAATACTTCAGACTGGGAAATCTTAGAACTGATGATGCCTCAACAGAACACCTGCTTCAGAGCCAACAAAAAAAGCAGTGGTGAAAAACCAACTTACCCGTTTAACCTGAGTCTGAAGGGCAGCAGGATTATCATAGCAAAAATAGCTGCCTAGAAAAAGGAAAAGCAAATATTTTTAAGTAACAATACTTCCCATATAAAAGTGTCAAGTTGCAATTGCTACTCAAATTGTGATTTTAAACGTTTATACTAGGGGCTCGACACTGTGGAAACATTTCTGGACCACGTCCTTGTCCACCAATAATTTCTAAGTTGCAGGCAAATATGCAAAGAAAACACGCCAAGTTATTTACAAAATATTAGTGTGACTACACAGCAAGTACTCGGAACCTGCATTAAGAAGTTAATCTACAACTATTTGTTCTTCTACTTTACTTTTATCATGCTTCATGTCTACTGTTTTATTCACATCCTTGTAAAAGCCGTATTTTCCTTAAAGCTACCAACGCACACAGTAAAAATTTTAAAAACATCCTCAGAAGTTTCCTAGTATGTTACCTAAAGCTACTATTTATCTTGAGAGCAGGGGAAAGAAGTTTACTCTGACTAAACCTGTTTTAACAAGAATTTTAAATCTACAAACAAAATGCTTTAGACAAATAATTTAGCAAATACAGTGCCAGTAATGAAGAAAAACAAAAGCATTCCAAAAGATTAAATTAAAACATAATGTCTTTGAGAGGATAAGAAAGAGAGAGGTGGAGAGATTTGGACATTCGTGCACTCAGAATTATTTTTACAGTAATAAAATTGACTTTTTTTTTTTTTTTTTTGCTTTTTAGGATCACACCTGCAGCGTATGGTGATTCCCAGGATAGGGGTTGAATCAGAGCTGCAGCTCTTTCTTTCCACAAAGAAAGAGGGGGAGCAAAAAGAGATGCAAAGGAACTAAAGCTCAAAGCAACCTCCATGCCAACATACATATCCTCAGCAGTAGCATAAAGTTATCCAATATAATGTTTCTAAAATTGTTGATGATACCCATTCCCGCAAGCCCCTTGAGAAACACATTATTACTTTCCTATCAAACTTATATTGACATTAGAATGTTGCTGAAAAAAATTAGTAGCCGGAACACAGGCAGATAATTTTTAAAATTAACTCAAGAAATTTCCTTCAGAGTCACCAGATTTCGTAAATGAAACCAAACATCATCAAGCCTACCACAAGTCCAATCCAGTATGATTGCTTCACATTGGCAGAGCGGAAGAGAACGAGAACACATCCACTCACTGAAGCTATCAACAAGACACACTCATACGTTTTCCCAAAGAGGATGAGAAACACGTAAGACTGCCAACGAGTTGGTCAATCAAAAATTTTAAATTGGGCAGAGGGGCGTTGGGGAAGGGCAAAGGGGAAAGGGACAGTGAAATCTTTCTGAATTCCTTCTGAATGGAACTGTCATTAGAGCAATCTTGATGATCCCGGGATTCCTTCATATCTAGGGTCCCAGGCGGCAAGTTGCTAGCCTTCGAGACTTCTTGGAGAGGAAAGGAGTGGCACAAAACTCGCGCAGCTCAGTGCCGACTCCTATCTTCGAAATGCCGAATAGCTAGCAACGTCTACAAGGCTTTGATGGGGTGGAGAAGGGAAAAGAAGGAAAGCCCAGAAACAGAAACTAGAAGCTGCGCTGAGGCCTCGTGGCAGCCAAGAACGACTCTCCGAAAGAAAGTCGGTAATTTCCTGATTAGCAGCAACACCCCACCAGGCCGGCCGGCTCACCGAAGCCAAGGAAGCACATCAGCAACAGCACCAAAAGCCGGTGCGCCAGGTGACTGGGGTCGCAGAGGGCGGACAGCGCCCCGGGAGCGGCGGGAGTGTTGGAGGCACCTCTGCCGGCCTTGACGGGGCTGCTTGGCAGCAGCGCCCTCGCTTCTTCATCTTCCTCCTCCATCCGGCCGGCGGGAGATCAGAAGACAGTGACAGCAACTCCGGGAAGAAGCTGCTGCTGGAGCCCAGCAAATACCGTGCTCACGTGACCACGGTTGCTCACGTGATGCCGGGGCAGGTCACGCAAGGCCGCGCTCACGTGAGCAGGCGAGATCATGTGGTGGGCAGGCCTAGCGAGGAGAGAGGGGAGGAGCTACGTTTACTTTCTCCCGGTACTGTCTTAGGCTCCAGCCGCAGCTTTCCGCTGCCCACAACGGAACTGTGCTCATTTCCTGCCTGCTCCTGCTGTCCATCCCCCGCCGCTGCGCGGGTAGAGAGTGCCGGCCTCCGCTCAGCCTGACGCGAAGAAGTGCACCGCCCTTTTCGCAGCGTTGCTTTCCGCAGCCTTTTTGGCTGCTCTTAATTCCACACAGTTCATTGAGAGTCTTATGTTGTGTCCACTCACATGCCAGGTACTGGGAATACAAACTGGAATGCGACAAGCTCTCAGACCTCAGAAAGTTCGTGGTTTACTTGGGGAGGTCGACAGAAACTGATCCTTTAAAGAATAGTATGGTGAATAGACGAGTCTAAGTGAGAACAGCGGTTGAAATAAGTAGTGAATTTCGTAGGAATGCCTGGGAAAGGCGTTTGGGAAGAGAGAGAGTAAGTACAGTTTAACAAACTTTGGGGGAAAGTGGTGGCGTGCTGAAGGTCCTTTAAGTTCATACCTAAGCTAGAATTAGTACGAATGGGTCAGTCATGACGCCTATATGAGGGAGTTGGTTATGAGAGTGGGGATTAGGAGGGATAATAAAGATGCAAGCCTGAAACAGAACCGTGTGTGTGTGTGTGTGTGTGTGTGTGTGTGAGGAGAGGTGGGGGAGAGGAGAGAGACCATTGATCTGCGAATGAAAGAAGGAACTCAGTAGGAAAAACTAAACCTGTTCCGTAAGGAGACATGCAAGGATTTTGTGTAGAGGATCAAGAATGCAAGACCTGTGTTTTTATTTAGGGCTGCATCTATAACATATGGAAGTTCCCGGGCCAGGATTGAATCCGAGCCACAGCTGTAGTAGAGTGGAATCCTTAACGCACTGCACCAAGCGAAGGATCAAACCAGCGCCTCCACAGTGACTCAAGCGGCTGCGGTCGAATTTTTAACCCATTGTACCACAGTGGGAACTCCAAAACCTATGTTTTTACAAATTACATCTGGCTATCATTCAGCCATTAAAAAAGAATGAAATACAGCATTTTTAGCGACATGGATGGACCTAGAAACTATCATGCTAAGTGAAGTCAGCCATACAATGAGACACCAACATCAAATGCTTTCACTGACATGTGGAATCTGAAAAAAGGACAGACTGAATTTCTTTGCAGAACAGATACTGACTCACAGACATTGAAAGACTTATGGTCTCCTGAGGACACAGTTTGAGGGGTGGGGAGATGTGCTTGGGCTGTGGGGTGGAAATCCTGTGAAATCAGATTGTTATGATCATTATACAACTACAGATGTGATAAATTCATCTGAGTAATTTTTAAAAAGTTAAAAAAAAAAAACAAATTACATCTGGCAACACAACCTGACACTCTCCTCAACTTTCAAGAAGGGGGTGGTGGTGCCAGGCTTGCCAGCAGAACTTTGAGGGTGACAAAGCTAGAGGTTGAATAATCATTAAGATTGTTAGGTACTATGAAGATTAGAAATGGCAAGGTCCTATAACTGGGGAAATAGGGATGAAGCAAAGGAGAAGTATTTTGGAGGTGAAATGGGGATGAATTTGGGCAAATAGTTTATGAGGTCTGAGAGGAAGGAATTGAGAATATTTCCCAGATTTCTAGCGTGGGCTCCCAATAGAGATCAGAATATAGGAAACGGTGGGGTGGGGCGGGGGATGCCAGAGAAGATAGATCAGTTTAGAACGTGTTGCCTTTGAGATGTCTCCACAAATGACTCCACTTTCCACCTCCCTTTCTCACCCAGCTCCAAAGGAGAAGCCCCCTGTCTAATGAAACTGTCTTACCAAGATGGCTAACAACTCCATCTTCCCAGTTAGTGGTCACTTCTCTGTCATCTTATGCCACTCTTCAGCGTCAGCTGATAATAGTTGACAGCCCTCTCCTTAATTACCTCCTTGACACTACACTTGCCTTGTTTTTCTCCTAGTTTACTGGGCTCTCATTTTCTGTCTCATTTGTCAGCTCCTTCTAGCTCCTCCTCTTCTACCTAAACTCTTAAATGTTCAAGTGCTCCAAAGTCCAGTCTTGGGCTCTCTGCCACTTATCCAGTTCTATAGCTTTAAACATCATCTCTGTTCTGTACAATAGGTAGCCAACACCACGTATGACAAGCTGATACTTGAAATGTTGCTGGTTGTAATTAAATGAACTGTAAGTGTAAAATATACACCAGATTTCAAACTTAGTATGAAAAGAATATAAAATATTTTTTTAATTTTTATACTGATTACATGTTAAAATGATAGGATTTACATATATTGGGTCAAATAGAATAAAATGAATTTCACCTGCTTTTACTTTTTAACGTGGCTGGTACAAAATTTTAAATTATGTATATGGCTTACATTATATTTCTGTTTATCAGTGCTGATTTACATGCTGATGCCTCCAAAATAATCTGCAGTTCAGACTCCTATTCCAACTGCCTATATGACATCTCTACGTGGATAACTAATAGACATCTCAAATCTTACATATCCAAAACAGAATCCTTGAGTTCTCTCACACATGTCATACTTGTTCCTTCCTGATTGCTCCCCAGCAAAGTAAATGGCACATGTCTCTGCCAGTTGTTAGCCACAAACCCAGGAGGATGGCTTCCTTACCTCATCACCCATAACTGCTCTGTCTTTGTAGTTGTCTTGTCAGCTTTCTTCCAAAACATATCCTGAATCTATTCATGACCTCCACTACCACTATATTTAAAAGACAAGTATCATCCACACAACTGCAGCTGACCTTTACATTTTTTTTTTTTGCTGATTTTTAATGAGAAATACATACACCTAGTATGACATTCAAACAGGACCAAAGAGAACACAGCTCAAGGCAAGTCCCCCCCCACCCCAGTTCTCTTGGGAAGTAATCACCATCACTAGCTTCCTTTGAATCTTTCAAGAGATATCCCACACAGTTTTTTTTTTTCTTCCAAGCTGACAATATAGTGGAGATATTGTCTTCATTTTCTGTTACAGATGCAAAGAATTCTGTTGTATGGATGTGTTAAATTTAGCAAGTCCCCTATTGATAGACATTTAAGTTGTTTCCAAACTGCTATATGTAGTCCTGCAGTGAATTGCCTAGACAACAGTCATTTCACATTTACCTGTAGGATAAATTCCTAAAAGTAGAATTGCTAAGTCAGACAGGTATACTTTTAAAATTCTTTTGCAAGAGTGTCACATTGTTCTCATTGAAAGTCATATCATTTTACACTCCCAGCAGCAATGCTGAAAAGAGCCTGTTTCCCACGCTATTGCTAATCAAGCTTGTCAGATTTTTAGTCTTTACAAATCTAATAACTGAAAAATGGCTATCATGGTGTAGTCTCAATTTGCATTTCTGCTATAATGTAGGTTGAACCTCTTATTAATAGCCACTTACATAGGAATTATCTTCATATCCTTTGCTTATTTTTTCGGATGAATTGTTTGCTTTCTCTTACTGATGAAATTGGCTCTTTGTCAGTGCTATGAGATATTTCTTTTGTCTATGTTTATGGTATATCTTTCCATGTAGGTTTTTTTTCCTTTTAGTATAAATGTTTTTTTTTTTCCTATAACTTCAGGGGTTTGCTTTCCACACAGGCTTTTCAACAGCCTTAACTGTGTTCCTACTTCCACTGTTGCATTTACAAAATGATCTTTTTAGTTTGGGGGTTTGGTATGTCAAAGGATAATGAGACAACCATCCAATGTATAAACTGAAAAAGACAAAATTGAATTTATTGTGTACTCTTGTGGGGGAGAGCTGTGCAGTAGGCCCAGTCTCACCAAGCAGAGCGGTCTGTGGATCTTATTTAGGGATTATGGGAAGTATGGGGTTCAAGGACAGGTGCTTTTAGGATGCAAAAGGTTTGAACATCATCTGTCTAATTTCATTAGCTAATACCTCTAGTTTATTGTTAGATAGCAGTGGGAATTCTTACCTTTGACTTGGGATAAATACTAAACGAACAAAAAAAAAAGAGAAGGGAAGAAGGGAAAGCTCTTCCTGACAGTGGAATAATAAGCGTAGAAGAAACGATGGAAGTAGTACATCATAATTTAGGAACTATCCTAGTATTGATTCAGGCAAGAATCATCGATGTTTGCTAAAATTAGTGGATGAAATTTTGAAGAGTGATAAAATATATACATAATCTCAAAGTATCTCTTCACAAGACAGTTACTAATTATAAAGAGAAAAAAACAATCCAAGCGTTCCCTGGTGGCTCAGTGAGTTAAGGATCCTGCATCGTTTCTGCTGTGGTGTGAGTTTGATCCCCCTCTCAGGAACTTCATGCACCGTGGGCACGGCCCAAAAAAATGCAAAAACCCAGCATGTGCCTCCTTAACCAAAAAGTTAATATTTCCAGCACCGAGGTAAACTGACATCATGTGCCTTTCGATTTTATGCACTGCGATGGACACAGTCCTCTGCTGTGGACCTACCAAAAGTTTGCTTTGGACCTACGCCTAGATCTAATCATGAGGAAATATCAGACAAATCCACCTCAAGTTATATTGTGCAAAATAACTGGCCTGTACTCAAAAAAGTCAATGTCATAGAAGACTAAGGAACTGTTCCTGAGTAAAGCAGACTAAAGGGACATGACCACTGAATGCAATACATGATCCAGAACTTCTTTAGGTGTAAGAAACATTATTGGGTCAGTTGATTAAATCTGAATAATGTCCATGATCAGATAATTTAAACTTAATGTCAGTTTCTTGATTTTGACCATCACACTGTGGTTATGAAAGAGAAAATACTTCATTTCAGAAAACACACACTGAGATGTTTGGTACCAACTTACCTGCCACTTACTTTCAAATCATTCCCAAAAATGTGTATGTGTGTGTGGACACACACATATATCTGTGAATATATGAATGCAGAAGGAGAGAAAGAAGTCAAATGTAAAATGTTAACATTTGGGGGATCTGGGTACAAGATATATGGGAATTCTTTGTTCTGGTCTTACAGCTTTTCTGTAGGTCTGAAATTATGTCCACCAGACTCTGACCTGGGGAGAGGACCCAGCTTTGAAACAAGGCTGAAGTGGATGGCTGAGTCCCCTAAATCCAGGAGAGAGTTGCACCAGTGCCTGATGTAACAAGGAAAGTGTACTTCCTTGGAAAAATCCATTTCTTCTTACACAATAAACATGTTCATGCTCTCTGCATTGACCTATTATGAGTCAAGCACATTGCCCTTATTTTATAATTACTGAGTGATGGGAAAATGGAGATGACCGTATAGGTGTAGACTTTTATCGTCTGGCCAGGAACAAGGCTATTGGATTGACCAACTGGTTTCATTGGTGTGGGGGGGTAGCTGCAGCCTCTAGGGCAAAGTTAGCCCACATACAGAAAAGAGGATAGGGTTCACTCAAATCTCTAAGTTCTAGATTCAGCTTTGACCTGCCTTTACTTCCCACCATGCCTCCTGAGGGCTGTGTGGGTCAAAACATTCCCTTACGCTTGTCCCATTCTGAAGCCAAGCTGGAAACCACATAGTCCTCTTAAGTGCCTTCTTTCCCTCCTAGGTCCACCCCAGCCCCGTTTCCCCACCAAGCAGTGTATTTCTAACGTGGGACAAGAGAGAGGGAATATTGGGTTCTTGGGAGCCCAGAAGCAGTGATAAGTGAGCTTGATCTCAAAGAATGGAGAAGATTGATGGGGGAGAGGGAAGGAGGGGGAGGAGATTGAAGGTGTTTCAGGCAAAAGCAACATGACAAGTATAAATATAATAAAATTCATTGAGTTTAAAAAATATGCAAAGGCTTAGAACAAGATTAAAAATCACATCAATTGCCAAACCAACTTTATCCAATTCTAAATAAAGATGTGCCAAAGAAAGCTTTGGAAGTCTGATAAAATAACTAGATTGAGTTAAATCATGGGACTAGAAGTCTGGTTTTTCCGTTTATCAACTCATGAAAAATATAGTCTCTGGTCAAGTTTAGATAATCACAGGAATGAAAAATTTGTAGATTCTTATTTGAATGAGGAACCAATTTTAAGAGAAAAAAAATGTGCTTTAGTAGTGAAAGATTGCCTTTATGTTTTAGAGTTTAATTGGCAAAACTAGTGGCCCAGATCATGGAAAGGCATCCACTAGGAGGTCTGGGGAGCCTCGGGTAATTCAAGTACTTATTGTTTCTTAACTGCCTTCTCTTACTCTTTCTCCTCTTTTGGCATTACCTTCCATGACCTGAGATTCTGTGTCTTTCACACATGTTGCCTGGTGCCTTGCCTTCGACTGTCCCCTGTATGGACAAATCTCTTCCTTCACCTCTAGGCTCTGGGACTCAGGTAACGTTCCTGTTCATTCATTAACATTTCTCTTGGCAATACATTTGCAAGGAGGTCTACTCTGAATATCTACTTCCTTTGTCCACAACCTAAGTTTCACTCATTTATGAGGAACAGTAGCATGATATAAAGCTGAAATGATGTCTTCATAAATCATAATTTTAAAAGTTGATTGAAATAGAAGTGGTTTTTTTTCAGTAAGAAAAGATGTTTACCATATGATTTGAGCTCATTACAGGTTTCTGCACCTTAATTTTCCTATAATAAAAATCATATGTGTGACCTGCATACTTTATTGGAATGCCAAAGTTATAGCGGGATTTTTAAGTATGTCTATGTCCTCATATAGGAAAAAAAATATGAAGAGTAAATACTAGTCTTAATGTCTTTGGGGTACAAAGTCTTGAATCTAACATCGTTAAAGCCAAGGAGTAGTCTTTATCGATCAGACCCTCTGCAGCCAAACTTTTTTTAAAGGTATGTTTGCATGCTCAATAAGGAATTTTTTTTATTATATAGCAAAATACATAAGAACCAGTTAGATTTATTTTATACACTTCCAGTGGAATAATTCTGTTCTCCTTATTTGATCATGGCACACTTGAGTCCTGAAGGAGCAGAATAAATAATTCACTGGGGTTCCATAAAAATTAGTGAACAGATTAAACCACTAGTTAAAAGAAAGAGATTGTGAAAGATGTTATATTATTTATATGTGATCATTCCACCAAATGAAAAAATTCATTAAAAATGCAAAAATCAGAGTTCCAAAAGTTGTGGCTCAGCAGAGATGAATTTGACTGATATCCATGAGGTCACAGGTTTGATCCCTGGCCTCACTAGGTGGGTGAAGCATCTGGTGTTGCCGTGAGCTATGGTGTAGGTCGCAGACACGGCTCAGATCATGCATTGCTGTGGCTGTGGCTGTGGCGTGGGCTGGCAGCTACAGCTCCAATTTGACCCCTTGCCTAGGAACCATATGCCAAGGGTGTGACCCTAAAAAGACCAAAAAAAAAATAAAAAAAAAAATCTGTGGACATATTGGAAATATATGGGTCAATATGGACCAAGCAATAATAAAGAGATAAATAATACAGGATTACAAAATGAGGAGGGAAAGATAAGAAAAAAAATAAGATTAACACCAAAACCAGCCCCATGGGAAAACAGAATTAGAAAGTAAATATGAGGAGTTCCTGCTGTGGCACAACAGGATTGGTCATGTCTTGAGAGCATTGGGACACAGGTTCGATTTCAGGCACAGCACAGTGGGTTAAGGATCTGGCATTGTTGCAGCTGCAGCTTAAGTAGTGTCTGCAATTCAGATCTTACCCCTGGTCCAGGAACTCCAAATGCCGTGGGGTGGCCAAATATGGGGGAAAAAAAGAAAGAGAGAGAAGGAAAGAAGGTAGGAAAAGGGAAGGGGAAAAGGAAGGAAGGAAGGAAATATGAGCATGCCATAGAGAAGCATGTAAGATTTTCTACTGGGAAGAATGAAAAATGAGAAGGCAAGATCGCTTATACCTCAGAGCTTAGAGCCTCTGACCCTCAGATCCCAGTTTGACTCTTAGAACTGTAATTTCATGAGTGTAAAGTGTAAATACATGTGTTTCCATCATATACACCACCCCCCAGACTGGCACATTATTATCTGTTTTGAGAACTAATTAAAGAGAAGGAAACTGCCCCCCAAAATACTAAATTGGCGAATACGTCAGGTTGAAGAGGAAAAAAGGCTGGCATACAGGGAACAAAGATAGGTACAATGCCTAGGATGAAATGCCCCCTAAAACTGCCATCCAAATTTCTAAGACCAATGATTAAATTTATGCCCTTCAGATTTCAATTTTTAATATTATGTCTCTCTTACTGTGAATGTCATCTCTGTGTGCATTCTTTGAGTCTATTTTTCTCTTTCTCTCTGTCCAGCTGTGCATTCATTCATATGCCTATATATTTATCTATTTGTCTACTATAGTTGTGAAAATCTATTTTACAGTCTAATTGCAAAAATAAACTCACCGTATTTTTTCTCTTTCATCACATGTAAAGGGGGTCAAAAAGATAATATATTTTCTAACTGTAAAACTTTAAAGGAACTCTCCAACTTGGTAAAAGAAAAAAATGTATAAATATAAGCAATGAAAAAATGTACACATGCTTATGAACCACATATTGAGGAAGAGGAAGACAAAAGATGAACAAGCATTTTAAGAAAGAATTAAGCTGTTAGGGAAATAGCCATAGGAAGTATATATGAACACTCCTTATGCAGGTTATGGATTTACTGTCTTAGCTCCAGTTCATCCTTTTCACCTAGTCTATAAGCTTTTTTTTAAATTTTTAAAAAATTTCTTGCTTTTTAGAGCCTCATCCACAGCATATGGAAGTTCCCAGGCTAGGGGTTGAACTGGAGCTGCAGCCATGGGCCTGCCTCACAGCAATGCCAGATTCAAGCCACATCTGCAACCTACACCACAGCTCACAGCAATGCTGGATCCTTTAATATGCTTCCTTTCCCAAGTGATGCCCATTAAACTTTGCCAGTAGATGGCGGTAGAAAAACGTCTCAAGCAGAGAGGGTTTTTGCCTCCAGTGCTCCTGTGTTCTCTCTAGGGCCTTCTACTCTGTGCACAGCCTCTCCAGCACCCAGTTCCTGCAGCACAGGTGGAAATCTTTGTTAAAGGAAAACACACATTTTAATAGAAGAAATAAGTATAGTACTATAAAATTAGTACTGTAACAAAACTGTACAACGACATTATCTCTGAAATTCAAAATGAGAAGACGAAAAAGGACGAGAAAAATATTGAATTAAATTAGGTGTAAATGACCAGCCTGTTGGAAGAGCAATAATAGAAGGGAAATATGAGCATATCTCTACAGAAGCAGGGCATATTTTACAATCTGAGAAATAGTAATGTCTTCCCTACTCTAAGCTTGAAATTTAAGTCAACACATATTCATGTCAAACAGATCAGTGTAAAACCTTGGAGTAATCAAACTTACTAGTCTGTGATCCACCGCTGTCATCTGTTCAAGCATGATTTGTTTGTAAATACTGAAAATGGCAGGGTCAATGTGTGATTCAATTCATACACCTAAACTCATACACATTTTTATTATCTGTTCAGATACCTATCTGTTTATTATCTACTTCTGCATCTATGTATGTATGTGTATATGTAAATATATGTCTCTTTATCTATAGAAATGACCGCCCCCAAATAGATTGCATTAATGAGTATGTCAGGAGAGTTGGCCCATGGAAGACAAAGACAGGTTATCATATCTAGCTTGAAATGCCTTTGTCAGTCATCACTACCATTCTTGATTGACCACAAATTTCTAGCACTAAAAATTTAAACTCTTCTGGACTAGATCAAAAACAGCATTGTTACTCATGTCATTCACTAAAACTGGTTTCTCTCTGCCTGTTCCGAAAAGCCCTCCAGATCAGTTCTTATAGATCTTACTCTTTCTTTTCTTTGTCTTACCTGCATAGTACTGTATTGTATGTACCGTATTGTATGTATGTACCATAGTTTATTTGACCACTTTCCTGTATTGGGGCATTTATTAAGTTCTCAAGGTTTTGCAATCATGATTCATGTTGCACTAAATAATCTTGTGCATATGTATTCTTATATTGTCAGAAGTTTTTCAGGTTAATGTGCAATTGCTGGATCAAAGGATAAATGCATATGTGGTTTTGTTACCTATTGCCAAATTTTCCCTTAGAGTGGTTATAACATTTTGTGTCGTAAAAATACCTGTTTTCCCATGGCCTAACCAAGAGAGTATACTGTCAAGCTTTTGAATTTTTGCAAATCTGGATTGGCATATGCAGCATGGATTTATAAAAATAATGTGAAGAAATGTATACACTAGTGGATATAAATTTTTAAGATAGAAATCATTTGCTTTGGATAGATGTGTTAAGCTATGTAGAGCATCTGTCTTTGAATGTTCTCTTCCTTTCACTCATTAGAGGTAAGCTCTCTTTCACATAATCACTAAAGCTGTTTGGCCAGTGGATGGCACTCTGATGCTACTTTTAAGAGTATAGATTCTAGCGTACCCCTGTCAGATCATATATTTTAGAACAATTACTCTCTTTGAAAATCCAATCCAGGAAAATTCCCTGGTGGCCTAGTGATTAAAGATCCAACATTGTTACTGCTGTGGCACAGGTTTGATCCCTAGCCCAGGAACCACGGGTATAGCTCCCCCCCACATCCATTCTGTGTGTTCATTAGATAAACTAGGCAATAGGCAAGAGTTTCCAAGGGACAAGCCTTTTTGGAAAAGCTCAAGTTTTTTGTTTTTTGGTTTTTTTTGTTGTTGTTGTTTTTGTCTTTTTAGGACGCACCCATGGCATATGGAGGGAGGTTCCCAGGCTAGTGGTCCAATCGGAGCTATAGCTACCGGCCTACGCCAGTGCCACAGCAACATGGGATCAGAGTCGCATCTGCGACCTAAACCACAACTCACGGCAACACCGGATCCTTAACCCACTGAGTGAGGCCAGGAATCAAACCTGCATCCTCATGGATGCTAGTCACGTTCGTTTCCTTTGAACCACGACAGGAATTCCTGGAAACCTCAAGATTAATATGCTTAACAGAGGGAGATTTTGAAGAGGTAGATTCTGCATGTTCTGATTTAAACAGTGTGTGGTAGGTTTAATCTGATAACTGAAATTAGCTAAATCAAGAAAAAAATTCATAAGCAATGAGAACTAAACCATGATCGTGTGGCTCTTTGATGTGTGTAAATATTACCAGCTTGGCATGTTTGTCCTTGATGAAATGTTCTGCACAGATTCAGAAAACTAGATGAGGGGGTTTACCTGCACGTCTATAGACCCCTCTCCAGCTGTGGGCAATGGCTTTGTCACTTAGGAAGGTCTCCAAACATGAAGTGCAAATCTCTTAGTTTAGGTCTTGCAGTCCCTCTCCCAATGCTGCCTTCATAAAACTGATCTTTAAGTGAATTCCTGGAGTTCCCGTCGTGGCGCAGTGGTTAATGAATCCAACTAGGAACCATGAGGTTTTGGGTTTGGTCCCTGGCCTTGCTCAGTGGGTTAAGGATCCGGCATTGCCATGAGCTGTGGTGTAGGTTGCAGACGCGGCTCAGATCCCACGTTGCTGTGGCTCTGGTGTAGGCCGGTGGCTGCAGCTCCGATTCAACCCCTAGCCTGGGAACCTCCATATGCCGCAGGAGCGGCCCAAGAAATGGCAAAAAGACAAATAAATAAATAAATAAATAAATAAATAAATAAATAAATAAGTGAATTCCTAAAGCATTTATACATTTTTTAAAAATTGGCAGATTTGACCTTATGGACTAGAGAATCCTTGAATCAGTTAGTTTGTTGACTAAAGGAAAAGAGAAATCTTAGCAAATCTGGGGAATTAAACTGTTGCTCTTTTTTTTAAAATTTTATTTTATTGAAGTATAGTTGGTTTACAATGTTGTGCTAATTTCTGTTACACAGCAGAGTGATTCAGTTATACATGTATTCTTTTCATATTCTTTTCCATTATGGTTTATTATAAGATATTGAATATAATTCCCTGTGCTATACAGTAGGATCTTATTATTTATTCATTCTGTATATAATAATTTGCATTGTTGCTCTTTAATATTCATTATCATTTACTTCAAAGGCAGGTACTTTTCAAATTCAAAAGAAAAGGTTAAGTTCACAGATTAGTGTTATTTATCATCAATATCAGGCATATTTCTTATCAAAATTAATTAAATGTCATATAGTTGTTATTTTTAAATACTTTATCAGGAGAGTCTCAGTGGAAAAATGATAGCAAGCTCAAATTAGTATACATCAAAAAAGGTTCCGGAGTTCCCGTCGTGGCGCAGTGGTTAACGAATCCGACTGGGAACCATGAGGTTGTGGGTTTGGTCCCTGCCCTTGCTCAGTGGGTTAACGATCTGGCGTTGCCGTGAGCTGTGGTGTAGGTTGCAGACACGGCTCGGATCCCGCGTTGCTGTGGCTCCGGCGTAGGCTGGTGGCTACAGCTCCGATTCAACCCCTAGCCTGGGAACCTCCATATGCCACAGGAGCGGCCCAAGAAATAGCAACAACAACAACAACAACAACAAAGACAAAAAAAGACAAAAAAAAAAGGTTCCAAGAATCTTGGAGTTCCTGTCGTGGCACAATGGAAACGAATCCAACTAGGAACTATGAGGTTGTGGGTTCGATCCCTAACTTTGCTCAGTGGGATAAGGATCTGGCGTTGCCATGAGCTGTGGTGTAGATCGCAGACATGGCTTGATCTGGCTCTGGCATAGGCCAGTGGCAACAGCTCCAATTAGACGCCTAGCCTGGGAACCTCCATGTGCCACAGGTACAGCCCTAAAAAGACAAAAAAAGAAAAAAGTTTCTAAGAATCTTAATAAAGACCACAGAACATTAGTTGGAAAGCCCAACTCCCCATTCTGGAAGAAGTTTAATATTCAGTAAACATAACCATGATTAATAAAATTGACAAGAAATAATATACATTTAAGTGCTGAACAGTTAAATCCCTCCAGGTGACAGCCCTTAGCTTAGTGTGGCTGAGAGATCATCTCCTTTCTGAATCTCTCTCCACTCTGGGGAAGACCTGCCACACATTGTCGCTTGCAGGCTCGGTCCTGTTTAGATCTCACAACCTTTGTGCCATTTGCCAGGCTGTGTGGAGTTCTTGCTTATGCTCTTGTTCCAGGGTCACCTGAAATGCAGTCTTCAGGAGGAAGTTCTCAGGAGTGTCCTTTTCCTTCCGTTGTGCTTGCTAAGCATTCGTTGTTCATCACGTGTGACCACAGGACTGGCTGTCTCACTGTGCTCGTGAGGCTCTGTGGCTTTTGGGTGTTTTTCTTTTGAGCATTGTTAATTTACTGGCCATGGACTCTGTTCTCCCCATCAGGGGTTTTGGAGGAAAGGGATTTCAAATCTGCTTTGTAAATGTTGGGCTTTTTAAAAAAAAGGGATAATTAAACTGTGTGGATAGTAGAGGGTGACAGTGAACTTAGAAGAGTTACCACTTTATCACCTTCCATTCCTTCAGCAAGAATTTCACTAAGTCTGCCTAGCAATCTTGATTTAGGAGTCAAACATATAAATCACTCACAACTATTTGAGAGGAATAGTATTTTACCTAGAATTTCAGAAAATTTTGCAAAATCTGAAATTGAAAATTGCTAAGGAGTTCTCACCATGCATGGCACAGTGGGTTAGGATCTGGCATTGCCACAGTTGTGGTGTAGGTAGCAGCTAAGGTTCATATTCAATCCCTGGCCCAGGAAATTCCATATGTCATGGGTACAGCAAAAAAAGAAAAAGAAAGAAAAAAGGAAGAAAGAAAGAGAAAATTGACTAAGAGTTCCTGAAAAATCTATTGCCATTTTAGCCTGCTAATGCATTGTAATGAGCAGGTTGAAGCAATCTGGGCATTCTTTTTCTTCTAATAAATACCTATCTGCCAACTAATTGTATATATGTAACAATAACAGTTAACACTGTTGTAGTTCCCATTGTGGTGCAGCGGAAACGAATCCAACTAGTAACCATGAGGTTGCGGGTTTGATCTCTGGCCTCACCCAGTGTGGGTTAAGGATCTGCCGTTGCCATGAGCTGTGGTGTAGGTCGCAGATATGGCTTAGATCCCAAGTTGCTGTGGCTGTGGTGTAGGCCAGCAGCTGTAGATCCACTGGTCCCCTAGCCTGGAAACCTCCATATGCCGTGGGTGCAGCTCTAAAAAGCAAAAAACAAAAAAAAGAAAAAAGAAAAAGTCTACACTGTTGTGTGCCTACCATTTGCCAGGCAGTTTTAAGCACTTTCTTTGTACTATTAGACATAATCCTCATAGCAATTCACTCTGTAAAGGTAGGTACTTTTTTTCCTAGTATGCAAATAGGAAATGGCAAAATGAGGAAACTGTAAGCAAGCCAAAGAGTTCTGGAGAAAATAGGAACTATATCGAGAGTAGGCAGAGTGAGTCAGCCCCACTGGACCCACACAATACCCAGACAAAGAGAGTATCCCTCAGTGTGTAGCCTGACGGCAGATCATCTAGATGCCCCGTCTGTGGAAGAAGAAGGCTTCCATTGACCTACTCATTAGACTGAGCTAGTAAAGAGGAAAAGCAAGAAACAGTAAATCCAGGCAGGGCTTCCTGTGCCTGTTACTTGTGGGCAGAGAGGGAAAAAGGACCGTTTCTCTATGTTGAATAGATAAGACAACCTCTCCCTGGTGCTCCTGGTGCCCTGGGCTAGGCTTCAGCTCCTGATGACCTCTCCTGGGAGGCAAGGGCTCCCTGCTGGGAATGGGTCACAAATAATTCATTTTCCCTGTGTCCCCAGGGAAGGCAGTGGGAAGCTTGGGAAAGACTGAGCAATAGTCCTACTTCATGTCTCATTTCATGCCTTTTAGGGCCTGTGGCAGAAATGCCTCACCACATCCTCCTGCAGGCACATAGCATTTCTACACAAATGAGCCCAACTTCCAGCTGTAGCTCTTTGCTTCAGGGCTGGCTATGGGCACCAGAGCCCATGGGGCCCGTGCACAGGGTAGGCTGGAAGTTCCAGACAGTTAATACGAGCTGGAGAGTTGGTGAATAAATATCACATCCCCCTTGGAACATAAATATCACGTCCCCCTGAAACACATGTTGCACACTTATTTTGAATTCCACAGAAGAATTTTGTGCACTATAGTGACTTATTTCATAATATATTCCTTTAAGGCCCTCATCCTTTTCCTTCTCAGTGTCTCCTGGGATCACCTCCTTTATTGGGGTCTCCAAGATCACCCCCAGTTTCAGTGACTATGTAGGAGGACTCACAACTCAGCATATAGTTATACTTGTGGTTATGACTGATTACAGCTAGAGGTCACAAAGCAAACTCAGCAGAGTGCATGGGGTAAAGTCCAAAGGACCAGGAACAAGCTTCCAAGAGTTCCCAGTAAATCACATGAGATGTGCTTAATTCCCCGAAGCTGCAAGTGGTGACAGCATATGTGAAATGTTGTCTGCCAGGGAGACGAATCCACACCCAATGTCTTTCATGAGAGGTAGTCACAACACCTTCTGCCTGGCATAGGATATGCGCCCAAATCCCAGGCTCATAAAAGGAAAGCAGATATTTAGCGCAAAAAGCATTATTTGCATACAGCTTAGTTACAGTGAGCCATTTTGGGGTCCCTCCCCAAATCCAAGTTCTCAGTTGCCAGCCAAGGGCCTCAGGGTAGCAGACCCAGGGCTGCCTGTTAATGCTTTCCTCCACCCCTCAGATCCCTGTGTCACGGTTCCCTTAACCCAACCTAAGCCTGGAGCATGTCCACCTCTGGGGGTTCTGTCAGGAACTATATCATAAACTCAGCATGTTTTTATTTATTTATTTATTTATTTATTTATTTATTTATTTATTTATTTATTTTTAGGGGCCCACCTGTGACATATGAGGTTCCCAGGCTAGAGGTCAAATCAGAGCTGTAACTGTTGGCCTACACCACAGTCATAGCAGCCCAGGATCCGAGCCATGTCTGGGGCCTACACCACAGCTCACAGAAGCACCAGATCCTTTAACCCACTGAGCAAGGCCAGGGATCAAACCTGTGTTCTCACGGATGCTGGTCAGATTCATTTCCACTGAGCCACGATGGGAAACTCCTTAATGTTTCACTCTTTTTCACAGTGCTTTAGATTCATATAAAATAATATTAGGGAGTTCCTGTTGTGGCTCTTTGGGTTAAGAACTCAATTAGTATCCTTGAGGATGCTGTTTTGATCCCTGGCCTCCCAGTGGGTTAGGGATCTGGCATTACTGCAAGGTGCAGTGTAGTTCACAGATGCAGCTCGGATTTGGTGTTGCTGTGGCTGTGGTGTAGGCCTGCAGCTGCAGCTCCAGTTCTACCCCTAGCCTGGGAATTTCCATATGCCACAGGTGTGGCCCTAAAAAAGAAAAGAAAAATATCATATAAACCAAAAAGAACTGAACATATGGTACAATGACTGGATCCTTGTTCTGAGAAGTAGAGATCTTAACTTCTAATCCTCGTGTGCCTTACTTAAAGACTGGCTCACATCAGTGGGTTTCAGTAGATTATCACCAGTCACTCCTTATTAATTCTTGTTTTGGTCCATTCACACTGCCAAAACAAAGTGCCATACACTGAGTAGCTTACCAATGACAGAAATATATTTCTCACAATTCCGGAGGCTGGCAAGTCCAGGATCAGGATGCTGGCAAGACATTATTTGGTGAGAGTCTGCTTCCTGTTTCTTTTCACTCTGCCCTTATGGGGCAAAAGGGGGTGGGGGAGCTCTCTGGCTTCTCTGTTTTAAGAGCACAAATCCCACCTCCCAAAGGTGCTACCTTCTAATACCATCACATCGGGGATTGAGTTTTAACATTGAATTTTAGGGGAAAGTAGATATTCAGTCTGTAGTAATTCCCTACCTCCATAAACCCCACAGCTCTTTGATTTGGTCTAAAATTTTTAATCACTTTTATTGAGGTATAATTTACATTCCTGTCAATTTAAAATGCATACTTTGTCATAGTACAAGTGACTCATGTTGAATGTATACCATTATGTAACCACCACTCAAATCAAAACAAAATAGATGTCACCCTGAAAAGTTCCTTCACGGCCCATTGCAATTAATCCTTTACACCTACTCCTCTCTACTACTCTGGTTCCTTTCATTATAGTTTGCCTTCTCTAGATCTTTATGTAAATGGAATCATAGAGAATAGAGTTGGCGTTGTTTTTCTTCTTTCACTTGGCATAAGCCATTTGAGATTCATCCGTATCGTTGGGCGCACCAGTACTTTATTCCTTTTTATTGCCAGGCAATATTCCATTGAAGGGATAGAGAATTACTATCCAGTTTCCTGTTGATGAACCTTGAGTTCCTTTCAGTTTGGACTCTTATGAATAAAATTGCTAAGGACAATCATGCATAATTCTTTGTAAAAACATGTTTTTATTTCTCTTGTGAATACCAATGAGTAGGATTACTCAACTGAATAATAAGCACATACTTAAGTTTTTAAGAAACTGCCACACTATGCAAACTGGCTGTGCCCTTTTACATTTCTGACGGAAATGTATGAGAGATCCAGGAACACCATGTGCTCATGGACACTGTATACTTTCAAGTTTTTTTCTTTAGTTTTAGCCATTCTAATGGATGTGTAGTACTATCTTTTGGTAGTTTTTCTTTCTATTTTGCTTATGACTAATGATGTTGATTGAAACACAGCTTTTCATGTGTTTAACATTCACCTCCCTTCTTCAGTGAATTGTCTATTCACATCTTTTCCCGATCTTAAAAAAAATTGAATTATTGGAGTCCCACTGTGGCATAGCAGGTTAAGGATCCAGTGTTGCCACAGCTGTGGCATAGGTTGAAGCTGTGGCTTGTATTTGATCCCAGGTCTGAGAACTTCCATGTGCTGCAGGTGCAGCCAGAAAAAAAAAAAAAAAAGGAAAAAAAGAGTTGTTTGTATTCTCAATATTTAATTGTAAAAGTTTTTTATGTATTTGGAATATAAGTCCTTTAATAAGATTATATTTTGCAAATAATGTTTTCCAGTGTGTGGCTTGCATTTTTTTTTCTTTTTTCTTTTTTGTCTTTTTAGGGCCGTACCAGCAGCATATGGAGGTTCCCAGGCTAGGGGTCCAACTGGAGCTATAGCCCCTGGCCTACACCACAGTCACAGCAACTGCCAGATCCAAGCCATGTCTGTGACCTGTACCATAGTTTATGGCAATGCTGTGATATCGGGCCAGAGATCGAACCTGCATCCTCATGGATAACAGTCAGGTTCATTTCCGCTGTGCCATGACAGGAACTCCGCATATTTATTTTCTTAATGAAGTCCTCTTTCTTTTTTAATGGCCACACCTGCAGCATATGAAAGTTCCCAGGCTAAAATCGGAGCTGCAGCTGCCAGCCTACACCACAGCCACAGCAGCACCAGATCGGAGCTACATCTGGGACCTATGCTGCAGCTTGCAGAACACCAGATCATTACCCACTGAGCAAGGTGAGGGATCAAACCTACATCCTCTGAGACTACATCAGGTTCTTAAACCACTGAGCCACAATGCGAATTCCTTAATGAAGTTTTTTTAAATAGCTTTATTGAGGTACAGCTCACATACCATACAGTTCAACCATTTACTGTGTACAATTCAATGGATTTTAGTATATTCACAGAGTTGTGCAACCATCACCATGATCTAATTTTAGAACATTTTAGCACTCTAGAAGGAAACCTTGTACCCATTAGTATTCACTCTCCATTTTCTGTTACTGCTGCCCACCCACCCAGCCCTCAGGAACCACCTATTTTCTGTCTGTGTAGATGTGCCTATTTCATATGAATGGAATCATACAATATATGGTTTATTATGATTAGCTCTTTTCATTTTGTAAAAATGTTTTCAAGTTTCAACCATATTATAGCATGTATCAGTACTCATTTCCTTGTAATTGCCAAATAAGAGTCTATTGTGTGAATATACAATATTTTCTTTATCTATTCATCACTCGATGGACATTTGAATTGTTTCCGCTTTTTGGTTCTTATGAATAAGGCTGCTGTAAACATGTCTATACAAGTTTTTGTGGACATATGTTTTCAGTTTTCACTAGTAATATATAAGAGTTTCAATTTCTCCATATTCTTGCCAATATTTGTTATTGTCTTTTTTATCATAGCTACCCTAGTGGGTGTGAAATCAGATGTCTTTGATTGGGAGTCTTCTCATTGCTGATTAGACTTCATAAATCTCTGGAGAAATATCTATTCAGATCCTTTGGGCATTTGTAATTGGATGATTATTGGACAGAATTAATAGCTTTATCCATTCTTTTCTGGTTGTATAGACCACCCCAAAATTTAGTGGTTTAAGCAATAATCAACTGATACTATACAGAGGTAAATACTTTATAACTAGGGAAGCCTTGTGAAAACATAGAGATTATTGCTACTGATGCTCCAGGCTAATGTAAGTTCTCTCCAGTTCCAGCCACCAACTTGGAAAGGAGTAAAATAATGTCTAATAATGCACTAATGGCACAGTTCTGAGTAATTGTATCCCCGCCACTGTCTAACAAGCAATGCCCCCTGTACACTCTGAGGTGGGGCACCTACCAGAGAAGCATAAATCCCCTTCCCCTCTCTCCCTTCTCTTCAGATGAGACAAGCTATTGCAGCCCAGTCACCTCAAGAAAAAAGAATATGGAAAAGAAGATGACAGGGCAAGGTAACACATTCATTTCTTCCCCCAAAAAGAATGATGGCTTCTAGGCCTTCTAGATCTTGTCCAACACTCCTGCTTGGCTCTAGCCTCACCCCACCACCGACTTCTCTGTCACGAAGGACAAGTCAACCTCACCTCCCTGGGCTTCAATTTTCTTGCCCCCACCCCACTTAATTGAGATATATTTGACAAATAAAAATTATATTTGTTTAAAGTATACAGTGTGACATTTTGATATATTTATCCATTGTGAAATTAATACTAAAATCAAGCTAATTATATCTATCACCTCGCACATTTAACATTTTTGTGTGTGTGTGCTGAAAACACTTGGCATCTACTTTCTTAGTAAATTTCTAGTAATACATTATTATTAACTATAGCCACCATGCTGTACATTAGGTTTTCAGAACTTATTCATCTTATAGCTGAAAGTTTATACCCTTTGGTCAGTATGTCCTGTTTTCTTCCATTCCCACCCCAGCTCCTGATACCCAACTTTTACTCTGTTACTGTTAAGTTCCACTTTTTAAAGAATTCCACATGTAGGTTTGATCATTTGATATTTGTCTTTCTGTATCTGGCTGTTTCACTTAGCGTAACATCCTCCAGCCTCATCCGTATTGTTGCAAATGGCAGGATTTCCTTTTTTATAGCTGAATACTATTCCATTTTATACATCTCCCATTTTTTTAATCATTCATCTGTTGGCAAACGCTTAGGTTGTTTCTATAACTTGGCTACTTTAAATAATGCTGCAATATAAAATGAGGAAATTTAGCTGGGTCAATATGATTTTTTTTCATTTTTAAAATGTTATGACCCAAAGGCAGTACAGTTAGCACCTCGATAGCTGCAGGTTCCACACCTGCAGGTGCAAAGGTCCAGCTACAGGACTTGAACATCCATGAATTCTTGTATTCATGACAAGTCCTGGAACCAATTTCCTCATAGATACTGAGGGATGACTATAGTATTAGTAAAATGGTTTAAGCACACAACCCTAATATATGTATATTATTTAGTTTCAAAATGTGTATGTGGGATTTCCTGTCATGGCACAGCAGAAACAAATCTGACTAGGAACCACTAGGTTGCAGGTTTGATCCAGGGCCTCACTCACTGGGTTAAGGATCCAGTGTTGCCGTGAGCTACAGCTCCAGCTCGACCCCTAGCCTAGGAACCTCCATATGCCACAGGTGCACCCCTAAAAAGAAAAAAAAAAGAAAAAAAAAGTGTATGTGTATCACAGTACTGGTATTTTAATGAAATAATATTTTAAGGAGTTCCCATTTCATGGCACAGTGGTTAACAAATCCGACTAGGAACTGTGAGGTTTCGGGTTCGATCCCTGCCCTTGCTCAGTGGGTTAAGGATCAGGTGTTGCCGTGAGCTGTGGTGTAGGTCACAGACACGGCTCGGATCCCGAGTTGCTGTGGCTCTGGCGTAGGCTGGTGGCTATAGCTCTGATTGGACCCCTAGCCTGGGAACCTCCATATGCTGCGGGAGCGGCCCTAGAAAAGGCAAAACAAACAAACAAAAGAAATAATATTTTAAATATTTTGTTAATTGGGATGCTCTGTATATCATTTATCAATATCTCAAGTCACAATATAGACTTTGTCAATAAGGATAGTGAAAGTGGATTCATTTATTAGATAGTATTCTTAAAGTTTTGTGTGTTGATTTTTATTGTTGGGTTTGTTATAGCTGTATTTTCTTTTTTCTTCTGCTAGGAGAAAGAGGCAGTATCTGCTAGTCACTTTTTTCTTCATTCGTCTTTGTCAGGTTATTTACCTGAGAGTTAATGAATAACCTCATCTCTTAGCCACTTGTCTTCTAAGACATAGTAATCAGGGAGATGGGATCAAATTACTAGGTGTTACACTAAAGGGCATATATATATATATATATATATATAGAAGAGAGTTAACATAGCAGGGCTTAGCTGCTAAACTTGGAAACTTACAAACCTGGCACTTGACTGACATCTAGGAACTTAGATTTCAGGAGCATTCCCATCCATTAACTGATAAATGAGGTTCATTGTGCCCAACTGTTTGTGCACATAGTGTGGTTTGTGCTGAACATCTGCTTTCCTTCTATAAGCCTGGTATTGGTAGATGCTAGATAGAGTGTTATGTGATCAGCCCCCAAGGAAATTCTAGGCACTGCATCTCTAACAGACTTCTCTGGTTGGCAGCATTCCATATGTATTGTCACAACTTGATGCTGGGGAATTCAGTGTCCTGTGTGACTCCATTGGAAGACGACTCTTGGAAGCCTATGCCTGGTTTTCCTCCAGGCCTGGTTTCCCTTTTGCTGATTTTGCTTTGTGTCTTTTCTATATAATAAGTCATAACTGTGGAGTTCCCGTCATGGCACAGTGGTTAACAAATCCGACTAGAAACCATGAGGTTGCGGGTTCAATCCCTGGCCTTGCTCAGTGGGTTAAGGATCTGGCGTTGCCATGAGCTGTGGTGTAGGTTGCGGACAAGGCTCGGATCCCTGCGTTGCTGTGGCTCTGGCATAGGCCGGTGGCTATAGCTCCAATTTGACCCCTAGCCTGGGAACCTCCATATGCCACGAGAGCGGCACGAGAAATGGCAAAAAGACAAAAAAAAAAGTCATAACTGTGACTATGACTGAGTCATTGTTAAGTCCTAGAAAATCACTAAACCTGGTAACCTCATGGCATGGCCTACTAACACTCCCTGAAATAAACCTTCCCCAACTGTACACCTCCCTTTATTGAGGTATTTGAAAAGAAAGAGCCTTTGTCAAACTTTAAATTTATTTATGAAAACAAAAATAAGCCCACATACAATATCTTAAGAAAAACAGCAGGGAACACACAAGCTAGACAAAGGAAGGCAATACAAATCTTTACTTTTGGCCCATGCAAATTTTGTTTTCCCTTA
This sequence comes from Phacochoerus africanus, assembly GCF_016906955.1. Classification (NCBI taxonomy): domain Eukaryota; kingdom Metazoa; phylum Chordata; class Mammalia; order Artiodactyla; family Suidae; genus Phacochoerus; species Phacochoerus africanus. The sequence continues at coordinate 178,923,755 of NC_062544.1, read as the reverse complement.
CTTTTGGGCTTACTGTATACACATATGATAAACTCAGTAAATGCTTACATAATAAAAATATACATTCTGTTAATGAAAATGGAATCGTCTCCCAATTTTCCTATTTTTTTAAATATGTTTAGAACATCTATTAAATCAGCATTAGGGAAATCTGGTGCTGTTTTTTTGTTGTTGTTATTGTTTTTTAATTGTGCTGCTGTCGGGTCTCTCTGCATTATTTCTCTTGATTCTTGCCCACATGCAGCAAGGATTTGGAAGTGTGAGCTGTTTGGCAGGGTTTGGCTGTTCTGGCTAGGAAGTGCTGCAGTGGCACCAAGATAGAGCCAGTGGTCTTGCCACATAGGGATGGAGGCAGGTGGTCTGGAATTTTAAAATGTATTAAAGTGAAAGTACATTTTCAGAGATTAAGAGCTCACACCCTTCCACATGGGGTTAATGAGGGCCTGACTCACTTTACAGTTGTTTTTATATCTTCATGCTGTGGACCTTATTTGCATGGGAACAGGTTACACAGAGGTGGGGTGAGAAATGGCCAATATTCCTTTCCTACTAGGGAGTGAGCAGCCCAGGCTGTTCAAGGTGGGGGAAGGAGTATTACAATGAGACATGGCAGAGGCTTTTGGGTTTAATCTCCTTGAAGGGTATTTTGGTGTTTTTTGCTGTTGTTGTTTTTGTTTTTGCTTTTTAGGGTCACACCCATGGCACATGGAGGTTCCCAGGCCACAGCAATGCATGATCAGAGCTGAGTCTGCAATCTACACCACAGTTAACGGCAACGTCAGATCCTTAACCCACTGACGAGGCCATGGTTCCTAGTCAGATTTATTTCCGCTGTGCCACAACAAGAACTCCCTCCTTGAAGGGTATTTGAAGCTTATAACATTCCCCCCTTTTTTTCTTGAGAGCCAAGTCTTTGGCCCCTTTGAATGCCCTGCTCATGTCTAACTACCTGCCTATTTCCCTCTGTGGCATCTTGGAACCCAGATTATAAGGAAAAAGGGTTGAGAATCACTCCAGTTGCTTCCTGGTGAATGGGTTTGTTGTAAGGCTCTGGGTTCCCTTTGACTGCTCTTGTCAGGGCATTCGTGAGAGGGAGGTGCAGCTCCATGGGACGGCTTGTTCCAATGTTGTCCAGATGTTGACCGGTCGATATCCCTATCGGATTATTATTTGGAGACTTGTTTGTTGTATTTTAGAAGAAACAAATTTAACAAGCAGATTTAAAGTCAAGGCCAAAAATCACTAAAGGAATTATTGAAAGTAATGAAGCCATTTAGTGCAGTTATATATTTAATGTAGGTATAACAGACCCAGTCATAAATAATTGGAGAAGTGACAGTTTGAATGATAATAGACAAACAAATCTCATTTTTTAGAATAGGCCTAAAACCCAATCTGGACCTGATACTTTGGGAAGACTTGTAGTTAGTTGTCTAGTTTTATCTAAGTAGGTTTTAACTGTTAATGTGGTATTAACATATAAATAACAAGAGCTGTTACTTTGAAAAACTTATGTTTTCCAAATGAGACAGCTTGGGGGCTGGGGCAATGTGCTGGGTTTTGGGATGAAAATGCTATATAATTGGGTTGTGATGATCATTGTATAACTTTAAATGTAATAAAATTCATTAAAAAATAAAAAAAACAAGAGCTGTTAGTCATTGTATGTTTTTATCTTTCCCCATTGTTATGAGAGGGGACCTTGAAAATGTAAGGTTGCAGCTCCCAGATGCCAGCTCATGTTGGTTTAAGAATGGCTGATGGCATCAAGTGTGTATAAACCTTAAGTTCTTAGCAATACAAGCATTTATTTAAAATTACTCCCAAAATATCATCTGGTTTTACCTTGGATGTCTGAACCACAGATATTCCATTTTGGCTTTTAATTTAATTTAATTTAATTTTTTTCCCACTGTACAGCAAGGGGGTCAGGTTATCCTTACACGTATACATTACAATTACATTTTTCCCCCCTAAATGGCTAAAGCAGGTGTCACTATTAATGATTTTAGTGTTTAGTGTTTTAGTGCAAGAATTTGGTCTCATAAAAATTCTTACCTCAAAATATCTTAACTAGGTAGAGGCCTGTTCCGTCAGTTTTTTCCAGAGCCCAGAGTGCCTTGTTCCTTATCTCCACCCTGTACTCCTTTCAGGGGACATTGAGGGTCAGCAGTTGCAGCACTTCATGATTTAATCCATGCAGAGGTGGATGGATGTCAATCTCCAGTTCAAAGAGCTCCCTTGGTTATAAATTTGATCATAGTTTTGAGAGGCATTTTATGAACATTTTGTCCCATGGTGCTAGGAATGCTCATTCCCAAGTCTGGCAAAGTTTTTGTTGACAGGCCACTCAATGTGCTATTACTGGATTAGGCTTTATTAACAGTAGCCAAAAGTCTCTGGACCACCTGTTTTACTAGTCTGTTATGGTCCAGGAAATTATTCCCTCCTGCTGCATTTTCTCATAGACTTACACTGATCTCATACAGAACCGTATATTATTTTAAAGACTCGATTATACATTTGGCAATGTAAGAAATAACAATTTTGTAAAAACAGTTAATAGAAAATAGTATAGTTGGTGGTATTAGCAAAAGTTATAAATAGGAATTTAAGTCAAGCGTTTTTACCAAATGCAGCCCAATATATCCCAGTTCACCTGACTTTGTTACTTATCTTTAAGGGAAATTATATACTGGCTTTGTCCATAGTGATATCAATAGTGGCTTGGACAGAATTATATTCTTCCTAGAATAAACTACCAAAGGGCTGACTAATAAGGGCCGTGGAGGGAAGAAACTCACCAAAGTAAATCAGGAGTACCAGGTAATTGACTACAAACCCAATAATTGGATTGATTGTTAAAATTCACAGAGAATCATGCCTGTGATAGAAAACATTTGATTCGTGTATAAAATGAAAAGAAACCAAAAAGAAAAGTAGCCATATGGTCAGGTCTGGCAATTTTGAGATATCTGTCTACTTCTGAGGTAGTCTTTTTTTTGATGGCATTGGTGTTTTTCCTTTCCTTATTTGGACCTTATTTTAAGGCCTATTTGAAGTTAGCAGTTCTCTCTATAGACCAATCCAATGTGAGGCCCTTCTTAAGAGAGAAATATGAATTTAAGAGTTAATTTTTCAGTTTCTTTGTGCATGATGCACTTAAGAATACCTGAAAAGTAATCTTTTATGTAGGTTGGAAACAGTCTTCCAAATGATTACTTTCCCAGTAAATATAGCCCCTGGTTGTCATAGGGCATCTGTTGTTAACCCAAACATAGATTATATTATCACAATCAGCTTCAAAACACTCTTAGAATGGTTTCTTACTAATTTAATTAAAGTTTACAGTAATGTAACATATCGGCAAAGAACTATTTGGGGGTGAATTTTAGTAAACATGAAATTCAGTAACCTTAGAAGAAAATTTACATTTATGGTCAGGGTCAGAGCAGGTACTGTTTATATTTCAGGAGACAGTTTTTATTTATCTAATAAGGCTTTGGGGAGACAGTTTTCATTTACCTAATAAGGCTGCAGAACCCAGAGGTCTCCAATTTTTGGAGGGACCAGGCAGAGAAAAAAATGTTTTAATTTTACCCGTAAACGTAAATTACCAAATTGTTGCAGTTCATTAAGTAACTTGAAGGGAAAGATGTTTTATATCAGAAAAATAAAGATCAAAAGCCAATAATATGTCAAGCAAAAGTTATAAAGATTATAATCATACTTAGCAGTTTTTATCCCATGTAATTAATTTTGTTCTGTGACAAGTCCAGTTTTTCATTAGTTTTGTTGATCTTGCCTAATGACTGAGTAGGCTTAACTGATAATTTTCAGAATTCTGTGAGGAAAAAAATTTAAGGTTTACATGATTTGTCCAGTAAAGCATGTTTCTTGATTACTGGAGATTATAGAAAGTACATCCCAAATGGAAAACACATTTTTAATCATTTCTTTTTCATTATTGGGTTTGCCAGGGAGCCGGGAAGCTGGCCATCTTGGATTTCCCAACGCCTTGACTGTTTAATTCACAGCCATTGTTTACCTACCTTAATTTCTCTGATTTAGGAGCAGACTGTTGTCATGCTCCAAGAGCATCAGGATGACAAAAGTCTGACAATGAGGGATTAATTGTCCATAGAAGTGGAATAAAGTTTATGTACATGTACCATATGTTTTGACAATGTTCTTCTTGTAATTTAACCTGTAAAGTAATTCCAGTTAGTTTAATATTTTTTTTTTTTTAGATGCTTCAGGGGCCCTCTGAAGCATTTCAAGTTAGCGAGAGGTCAGAAGAACTTTAACTAGAATTTGACGGTTGGAAATTTTGTTAAAAACATCAAAAAGTTTTAAAGCGCTTGGTCAAATAGAATCATAGATCATTGTGAAATAATACTTATTTACTCAACTGAAGCAATAAAAGGTCTTAAAGGTAAATAGACGTCACCTAATGGCAAAGAAATTCACAATTCATTACTGAAGGCAGCATTCTAAGAAAACCTTGTTTTAACAGAGAGACCAAATCCAAATTCTGTACCAGCTTACTTTTTATTCTCATAGCTTTTAACTTAAAATGCATGTCCTACCTTTTTAAGTAACCATGAGTTGTCTCTCATATCCAGACTCTATAGATTGGTAAACATAAATACCAATAATTTTTTTTTTTGGCTTTTTTAGGGCCACACCTGTGGCATATGGAGGTTCCCAGCTAGGGGTCAAATTGGAGCTGCAGCTACCGGCCTACGCCAGAGCCATAGCAACACAGGATCCAAGCCATGTCTGCAACCTACACCACAGCTCATGGCAACGCCAGATCCTTAACCCACTAAGCGAGGCCAGGGATCGAACCCACAACCTCATGGTTCCTAGTTGGATTTGTTAACCACTGAGCCACAACGGGAACTCCAAATACCAATAATTTTTTAAAAGTATGCACTTTTTATAGAAAATACCTCAGTGTGGCACCAAACATACTGTAAGTTTCTCTGTAAAATGAAACCAATATTCAGTAATTAATGTTTCAGTATCATTTTATTTGAGGATGACCCAGCTATTCAGTAAGTTTCCATCATTTAACTTAATTCAGCACAACTCTAAATATTTACATTACCAAATATCTAGAGAGATCATTCTTAAGTAGATGTTCATAGAATTCCTAAAAGTTTACCCCAAAGCTTTTATTTTACTTACATTTAATTTATTTATGAAAATTTCATCATACCAAGTTATTTTTCTTGCTGGCAATTTTGTAACAGATAAAACAAGATCTTATTTAATTTCTGTTAAACCTGAGGTACAAAAAAGATGTTATACTTAATGTCTTTAGATGCCTCTAAAGACATTTTTATACTAATTACATCAACAAACTAACTTTAAAAACAGATATTAACTTAATATTAAATGCTTTCAGTTCACATGAACCTAGGATTCTGGCCTGTTAACCTATGTATTTTGAGAATTTGTATAAGCACTTAATTTCCTTTAAGACAATTAAGTAGAGCTCTTTTATGAATTAAGTTCGGCAGTGCCAAACATGTGCAGTGCACCTATAGATATGTACAAACACAGAAAACAGAGGCCTCGTAGTTTCCATTTCGAAGTAGTAGTGGAGAGATACATAATGAAAGACGAAGTGGAGAAAAAGAGTTTATTGAAATGAAAGATGCTGAAATCGCAGTAGGACTTCTTGATGAGCAGGGAGAGCCAACCCTGAGCCTGTGGTCATGTTGGTTGCTATAACCCGGGGAGAGGAGAGATCCCAGTTATTTCAGAGGCATCCTCAGAGGGGCTGACTGGTTGTTTCCTATTTAAAATGACAGTCGTGGGAGGAGAGGGTGATGGATTAAAGAAGCTAAAGAATAGTCTCTAGCTGCTAATGGGTAGTCTTTGAAAGTCGGGCATCCCTAGGTCAGATAGAGGCCTGGTTCCAGGGTATTCATGTGCCCCCCCGGACCCCCTATGAGGACTGGGCATCCCTAGCTTCAACAGGTGAGACTTTTCACAGGGCGACAAAGGGTTTGGGGATCGTTCTGGCAGGCTTGGGAGCTGAGTGTCCCTAGGTCAAAGCCTACATAGTTTGAGGGTACTCCAGATGCCCCTCAACTCCAAGGCTAGTAGAGAGCATACCCTAGCCAGCTAGTGTGGTGGGCCCCCCATTGGAAGTTTTCACCATTTTCTGAGTTCTCTGTGCCACGTTGAAAAGATGAGTAGGTATGCTTTATCTTAGGCTAGGTTGTTCAGCCCAGGAGGTATCTTCCCCCTGGGAGGAGGCCTTAATGGCAATGGACCAAGGAGAGCAGACTTGTGGTTCCCAGAGGGAAGGGAATAGGATGGGTGGCAGTTTGGGGTTTTGGATGCAAACTGTTATATTTGGAATGGATGGTCAGTGGGGCCCTACTGTACAGCACAGGGAACTGTGAATGATTGGGTCACTTTCTGTACAACAGAAATTGAAGAAACATTGTAAATAAACTATAATTTAAAAAAATACTTTGAACAATGAAAAAATAAAGATACACAGCTGAGCAGACAAAAAAATAAGGTAATAAAATAAAATGGCCCAGAAGCAGCGAGTTTCCTCAAGGTCTGTGGCAAAATGACAGTAACAGAAAGAAAAGACTGGGGAGAAGTAAGGAGGAATCCTCATCCATTTTAGGCAATAATTACTACAGCAGTGAGCCGTGGGGGCCTTTGGAATACATCAGGGTGTAGCCCTGACCAGAATTTGTCAGTTGCTTCCGTCACCATTCACCCGTTCACAGAGGGTTCCGGACAGAGGAGTAGGGAGAGAGGAAAAGGTTAAAAAGAAGGAAAGGAAGGAGGAAGGAAGGAAAGCACAGACAGTAGTTAGAGACAGGCTAGATGGGTTTTATGTTGCCAGGGAACTGGCAGAGCTCCTGCTGAGCTTCTGTCCACTGGGAGGAATGGGAGAGGGAAGGGTATGGACTAGTGCAAGACATAGCCAAGCAATCCTGCCAAGAGACAGCCTGCGGAGGAGGGGAGCATAGGTGAGCATGTGCTTAGAGAGAGAGGAATGAGCCATGACCCAGAAGGAAAAAAGGCATTGGAATTGTTTTCATTTCTAGACATCACAGGCCACCCCCAAAATGAGCCGGTGCTTCCACAGTGTGAGAAACATTGTATTCTTTGTTGGTGTGCCTTCTCCTGGGCTGGGATGCACCACAGGTTCATGCATAGACCTTGGCCTGCTCCCGCTCCTGTTGGTGCAGCCCCAGTGGCCCTGGACACTACTCAACCCGGCCCAGCATACATCCTAGAGGACAGCAGGGTGTCCGGGGCCACAGCCAGCCAGGGAGAGCAGCAGGTTGGCCCACACCACAGCATCAGCAGTGCAGGGTGGGCAGTTCCCAGGAGCTGGCCCAATCAGGCCACTGGTGGAGGGAGCCTGCCTGGCCAGGCCTGACAGTAGCAGAGGCCCCAACGCACCCTCCAAAGCCCAGTCCCCAGGTGCTTGCCCTGCCACGCTCACCTCAGGTATTTGGAGCCTGGTGGATGAGGCAGTGGTGGAAGCAACAAGAAAAAAAATCTGAGTACCTCCCCTTCTCACCAACCCCCCCATGCATAGTGCAGCGTAGATGGAAAATGGAGAGCAAATCGCTTTAGGGACCAGGGATTCTTACTTTCATCCAAGTCATGGCACCATTACTGTCAGGTCTCTCTGCATTATTTTTCTTGATTCTTGCTCACATGCAGCAAGGATTTGGAGGTGTGGGCAGTCTAGCAGGAGGTGGTTATTCTGACTAGGAAGTGCTGCAGCAGTACTGAAATAGAGCCAGTGGTCTTGACGTGTAAAGATGGAGGCAAGCAGTCTGGCATTTTACAAATTTATTTATTTATTTATTTATTTATTTATTTATTTATTTATTTATTTTGTCTTTTTGCCATTTCTTGGGCCACTCCCACGGCATATGGGTTCCCAGGCTAGGGGTCCAATCGGAGCTGAAGCTGCCAGCCTACTACTCCAGAGCCACAGCAACTCGGGATCCGAGCCATGTCTGCAACCTACACCACAGCTCATGGCAACGCCAGATCGTCAACCCACTGAGCAAGGGCAGGGATCGAACCCACAACCTCATGGTTCCTAGTCAGATTCGTTAACCACTGCGCCACGACGGGAACTCCTTTACAAATTTATTAAAGCAAAGGTTACATTTTCAGAGAGAGAGCTCACATGTGTGCACATGTGGGTTAAAAGAGGGCCGATCTCACTTTACAGTTTTATGTCCTCACACTGTGGACCTTATTTGCATGGGGAACAGGTTACACAGAGCCTGGGTGAGGGATGGCTTACATTCCTTCCCTAGTAGGGAGTGAGCAGACCAGGCTGCTCAGTGTGGGAAAAGGGGCATTACAATGAGACATGGCCAGAGAATTTTGGGTTTAATCTCCTTGAAGAGGACTTGAAGCCTATAACACTGACAGCCACCTCTTAGATGAACTAAATGTATTTTTGTTCTAACTTATTCTAACACTGTCTAAAACATTTCTCTCTCATTAACATGGACTCAATCATAACCACTGTTTCCTGTTATGAAATTACTTTGAGTTTAGACTCTCTTACTTTGGTTTGTACTGAGGTAGTTCTTAAATTTATTGAATTATGCCCCCATAATTGTATCCACGCTGGCAGAATAAGCATGAGAAAATCCACATAAAACTAAACAGACCTCAAGGGAATTATGTTGAATGAAAAAAAAAGAGTCAATCTCAAAAGTTTACAAATTGTATGATTTTATTTATACAGCATTCTTGAAATAAGATTAAAGAGATGAAAAGATTAGTGGTTTCTAGAGTTGGAGACTAGGGGAAGGAGGTCGGTGTAAAAAATAAACAGAATATGATTATTAATGAGGAATGTAGAAAGATGAAATTCTATATATCATTTGTTTGAAAAATATTTATCATTACACATTTGATCTTTTTCATTTCCAGCCAAATACAGTTTTCACCTTGGGTATGACCTTGCTGAGTGGGAAACATAATATCTTTAATACATGAGTTAAATCTAAGATGATGTTCAAATGGACTTCAGGTAACCATTTATGTCAATAATAAATACAGTAGATTACTTTTAAAACCCATACTTTGGGCTTTTTATTACAGATGCAATTGCTGACTTACCATAAATCAATGTGCTTAAAGTGCCATATGATATCAAATGTTTAGCTTAACAGCATAAAATTGAGCAGAAACTGTAAAACATGTTTTATTGATGCTGTAAAACCCTGGGGCTGGAGGTCCTGCTCTTTTGCATTGCTCTGATCCATCAAGTCCACTGAAAATTCCAGGTAGCCAATACACTTGAGAATTTAAAATTGGCTTTCAGAATTTTACTCACTTGGGTTATTATGACCTCCAGGGAGAGCATTTTCTGTTTCCTAACAAGATGAGAGAAGCACAGGCTCCTGTAGAACCCACTGAGAGTAGAATCAGTGTAGCCTTTAGAATATTCTTTGTTCTAGTCCTTCTGCTGTATCTGGTCTTTCCTCTCACTGCCCCACCACCCCATCCTGGGTCCTTTAGCATCTGAAAAGAGGCTAATTGATACAGTAAGAGGCTAGTCATTGTTTCTCTTAAAATGTTTGTTTCTGTGAGCATTTATTAAGCAAATCAAGTCATTCATCACTGTTCTGTGATTTGCCAATACAAAAGACTGGCAAAGGCTATAAGAACAAGTATGGAGATATGTGGATGGATGTGAGGGACCTGTAAGACAAAGAGGTAGTCAGATTTGGTGATAAGAGATGAGAAAGACTTGGGAGAAGTCAAAGATGATGCCCAGATTCTAGGTCTGGCAACTGGGTGGATGGTGGTACTGTTGCCAAAACTGGCCTCTGTCCACTGGTACTAAATAGAAACATGGAAATGCAGTTTTGGGTGAAGACGAAAAAAAACATCTTTTATTGCTTTGCCAGGCAAAGGAGGTTACAACAGGCTAATGCCTTAAAGACTGTGCCCTCTATTGGGAAGAACTGTGGGGAATTTTATAGTAAAAAGGAGAAAAACAGTATTTCACAAAAGAATCAGGATTGAAATAAATGTGCATTCTTCTTTCTCTGGGGGAATCTTAGTCATCAAAGCTGGCATCAGATCTCTGCATGATCATGGTGGTGGTCTTCTGGGTTATTGTCTAGAATAACAATACTTGCATATTGAACATAAAGAGCATGTTGATCAGAGATTAGAACAGACTAAGAAAGTTCTTTAAAAATATCATGTGTTAATAATTTTTAACCCACAGGCAATTGTGCTCAGGCTGCCTAATCTTTAGTTTACAGGTGATTGTGTTTAGGATGTAATCCAGTGAGTGAGAGACATAAGAAGGGCTCCAAGATGTTCAGTTTTAAAGTATTCATTTCTAAAAGAAGCATAAAGAATATAACTTTTAGGTGTATAAGATGCCTATGTCATTTTGTGTATCCCTTGAGAGGGAACCAGGATCCTTTCCCAAGGATGTACTATTGTTGCTTCACTGTTCCTCCCTTGTCTTTGCATCCCTTCTTCTCTGATCAACAACATCGAAACCTACCCCTTGGAACTCAGGGAAAGTCATGGAGTCTGAATGAGGCCCATTTCCTAAAACCAAGAAATGGGGGGACACAGAAAGGCTTTTGTGCCCAGGAGCCTCACAGGGCCCTGCTCTGTTACAGTACTATTGCTGAGATGGAGTACAGAGAAGGGAGCCAGGACAATGAGGGAGGATACACTGAATTTGAGATACTTGTGGATAATCTGGTATAAATTTCCTGTAGCCATTGGTTATTGGATCAAAACCAAAAGGCAAATTAAAAGGAGTTAACTGTGGTAAACACCACTGATGGTATTTTCCTACGTTGCAAATGTAGTCTCTTCTATTGTTAAACTATGTATCTCGTGAATCCCTTCAAAGAATTACCTAATCCACCTTCCATTTTATTTATCCATCCAGCCATTAATTTCTAAGTTTAAGTCATCTATTGCTCACCTCTTAGCATTCAGAAAGTCTGCTACTTTTCCTCTTTATTTTACAGAACCTAGAACTGAAGGTAATGCCTTAGTATGTAGCCAGAGTTCAGCACTGAGAAAATGAAAACACTAAGAAGTCACAGGGGTCAAGAAGTTAACAAAGGGGTAAAATGGAATGATAAAAAAATGTTTTAGTCATCAAAGGGAAAATTTTATTTTTTTTAATTTTTATTTGTATATATTTTTGCACCCATGGCATATGGAGGTTCCCAGGCTAAGCATCAAATCAGAGCTATAGCTTCCAGGTTACACCACAGCCACAGCAGCACAGGATCTGAGCTGCATCTACGACCTACACCACAGCTCACAATAATGCCAGATCTTTAATCCACTGAGCGAGGCCAGGGATCTAATCTCTGTCCTCATGGACACTAGTCAGGTTTGTTTCCACTGAGCCACGATGGGAACTCCAAGAAGGGAAAATTTTAAATGGAACATAAAGCAGGTGGGTTAATTAGAAAACAAATGGTCAGATAGTTACTATAAACCCAACTGTATTAATAACTAATTGACAAATCCAAGTAAAAAGCTAAAACTCCAATACTGGATTTAAAAAAAAAAAAGACACATTTTAAATATAGGAACACAGAAAGATTGAAATTGAGAGGATTAATCATCATGCAGATATTCACCACAAGGAACTAGTATTTATCTATTTTAGTATCAGACAGTAAATTGTGAGGCAGGAAGTATCACCCAACAGGAAGCAGTACACTTTATAATGACCAGATGGTTCTAGCCACTGCCCTCTCCCCAGAACTCCCTGTATTTCTGCCATCTCTGCAGGACCCCACATAACCTACCTCTAGCAGTGCAGGAAATAAACCCAGTCTCTCTTGCTGAGGGTAGGGCTGGAGGGGTGAATGCAACAATGGGTAGGTTGTTATTAACATGGCAGGATAATATGTAGGGTTTCTTTCCCTGCTGACCTGTACAGTGACCAGGTAACCTCATGGAAGAGTAAAGTTGATGGAAAGTAATTGAAAAAAGCCAAAAACAGTCAATGTTGAGCTTTGTTGACTCCAAAACAGCTATTTTTTTCCTAAAAGTGAGGCTTACAGCATGAAGCACATGGAGAAACATGGGACAAGGAGAGAGACTAGAGGAATTTCCAGACAATTGCACCTAGTGCCTCCCAGGGAGACCAGAGTTGTCTGGGCTAGGTGCAGGGAGCAGGGAGAAGCATGTAGAGAAGAGCAGATCAGCATTGGGAATGTAAAAAGCACCTAAGAGTCCCCCCCACATCACCACCCCTCCTTCTGGGAGGCTTTCCACTGGCTGTGTATCCCTGAAGATGTTTGGTAAGCCCTTTCCACACTCCCCTGGTTGTACACCCTCCCCACTTCCATGTTTCAGGACTCTCACAAGCCCCACATATATGTTAGGAATGCTTCCCCTTGCAAGCTACAAAAAGAAAAACAAAAATGGTTAGCAGTGCCTTAAACACCAGAAGTTTATTTTCCTCATATAACATGAAGGCTAGCTATGGGAAGTTTCTTCATTAAAATGTAAGTTCCCCAAACCCAACTCCTGAGAAGATGATTCAATTAGTTCTAGAATGATCTTCAGGGATCTGTAATTCTACAAGCTTCTGGAATGATCCAATCAGATATGGAGCCACTGTTCCTGAAGTCACTGAACCTACTGTGCTCTCCTCCTTTCTGAGTTTCCAGAGTCCTTTAGCTTCCAAAGGAGTCAACAGCACTACTATTATTCAAATAGTCAACCGGCAGTAAATGCTTACTTTTTACATGGCAGACAGCTGAGTGAAGGTTGTGAACCAGGCCAAAGGATGTGATGATTTAACCACTTTCTCAAACTAGATGGAAGTCCCGCAGAATCTATTTTAAGTACTTTTTTTTTCCATTGAAAAATGGGGAACAATCCAAGTAAACATGGTAGATTAAATACCCTCTTTGACTCCATTCTCTCTCAGAACTTGATTATAATATAAAGGTTTTATTAAAGGCAACAAAATCCTCAAGGACAAGGCTAAAAGAAAAGGCAGCAAAAACAGAGAGAGATGTAAACAAAACATATTGGAAACTAGAAAGCAGGTAGCAAATGAAGAGTGACTTAGAGACCAGGCATGAGTTGCAGACAGAGATAAAGAAAGATGCTAACAGGTTGGCCCCACAGAACCTCTGAAAGTCACAGGATTGGAAGCCAGGAACCTCTGCTGGGGTGTCAGTTAAGAGGTTGTACTAAATGCAGGGGAATCCTTAAATCACTTCACCCCATGAGGCAGGTGTCTACTTCATCCAATAGAAAACATACTGGAGAAGAAGATTAAGGACAGTTGGTGTGCTGAATAAATGGTAAGAACCACCAGCAACTTTTTGTTGTTGCATCTGAAAATCCTGGTGGCCCAGTTTAGACATCTGAGGCAGCAGGTTGGAAAGTTCCTCCCTGGTATTTGAGCTCAAGAAAAGACTTAGAGACCATGATGATTAGGAATCCTAATCAAACATCAAAATTCAGAGGAAACTAAGACAGCACAAAGAACAGAATAAACTTTCAGGAAAACCATTAATATATGCGGATAATTGCACCAATGGAAAAAAAAAGACTATTCATAGAACAAAATGAATTATTGTTTTTAAAACAATGTAAAAACAAAAAAAAATCGATAGAATCTAAGGATGCTTTATTGGGAAGCTGCAGGAGGATGTGCTCCACCAAAACGAGGGGTAAACTGGGAAGAGAGAAGACATGGGATTCAAGAAGCAGGAATTCAACACAGGAGAGTTGGATGAGACATCTGAGCAGGAGTTCAGCAGGCTCCAGAGGAGCTATGTGAAAAATAAAAATCAACAGATTACTGGACATGTTTGACTGTTAAGAGGAGATTAACAGTTCTGGATAAAAGTTGAATGAGCATTAGGGGCAGTTATAAATCAAAACATGAATAGAGGAAGGCAAGATGGTGGAAGAGTAGGGGGACATGCTCACCCTCTCCCACAAACACAACAAAAAAAAAACACATCTACAGGTTAAACAACTTGCACAGAACAGCAATTAATCACTGGCAGAGAACCTAAACTCCAATAATGGCAAGAATCTTATGACATAACTGGGTAAAACAAGAGAAAAGAGGAGAGTGAGAGAAGGGGAATTGGGGCTGGACGGGCACTCCCAAAAGGGAACTGTGGAGGAGAAAGAGATCCCACACCCTGGAAAGTCACCTACTCAACAGAAAGATCAACCAAATTGGAGGGATCTCCAGATGCAGAAAAGAGCACAGCAGTAAGTCTGGGTTCTGAAGAGCAAAGTGAGGACCGAACAGATCATCTGAACTGCTGGCACAGTCACCAAAAACCGAGATGCTTGGGTGGGGGCTGGGCACCGAGACCTTGGCTCCAGAGGTTGGTCCCCAGGAGTGGGCTGGGGTGGGTGGTGCAGAGACTGCTTGGGGGACTAGGAAGCTGAGTGTCACAGATGGAGGGAGCAATACCCTAAGGGCTGGGGTATGGAAAGCCACATCAGAGGGAACCTGGGAGAAGAGCTGGATCTGCAGGAGAGACAAGGCACCAGTGTTGGGGAGGGGAGAGGAGGAGGGGTGGGCCACCATAGAATACTCCCCTCACCACAGTGAGCTCACTTGCCTGCTAGGTATCAGAAAGCTGTGCCTCCCAGTGCATCCCCCCTCCCCCTACCCCGCACACACATGCCGGACCTGAGGCTGCCTGCCATCCCAGAGGGCTGGCCTCACCATTTGCAGGAAGCTGACCACAGCAGGGGCTTTCCCTGCCCTGGCCTGCCTGCCCTCTGGAGGGGCTACACCCCTGCAGAGCAGCACCCAGCACTGCCAGTCACCTGGAAAAGGCCTGCAGCCCAGAAAAGCTAGTACAAGCTCGGCCTGGCCATGCAAAATCTGCCTCCATTGCAGGGTGATCCTGCCAATCCAGACTGCCCTGGGGAAGAGGCCCTTGGGTTCTCAGCAGCCCAGCTAGCCGCTCCAGTTCTTGGGGGGGTGCTGCACTCCTGTAGAACAGCTTCCCAGCACCACCAGCCCCCTGCAAGAGCCCCTGCAGCCCAGAAAAGCTAGAACAAGCTTGGCCTGGCTGTGCAAAATCTGCCTCCATTGCGGGGTAATCCTACCAATACCTGCTGCCCTGGGGAGGAGCCCCTTGGGTTCTCAGCAGCACAGCTAGCTGCTCCAGTCCTTGGCAAGTGGGGGCTAAACTCCTGTGGAACAACTGTCCTGCACTGCCAGCCCCCTGCAAGAGCCTCTGCAGCCCGGAAAAGCTAGAACAAGCTTGGCCTGGTCATGCAAAATCTGCCTCCATTAGGGGGTGATCCTGCCAATCCATGCTGCCCTGGGGAAGAGCCCCTTGGGTTCTCAGCAGCCCAGCTAGCCACTCCAGTCCTTGGGGAATGCTGCACTCCCATGGAACAGCTGACCAGCACCACCAGCCCCGTAGAAGAGCTCCACAGCCCAGAAACACCAGAGCAAGCTCTGCCCAGCTGCATGAAATCTGCTTCCATCGTGGTACAGACCTCCCAGTCCTGTCTGCCCTCAGGAAGTCCTCCTTTGCTCAGAGAGACCCTGTCATCCCTGCCCACCCCCAAGAAAAGCCACGCTGCCTCAAAGAAGACCGACCAACAATGCCAGCCCTCAGGAAACATTCCACAGCAGAGACAAGGCAAACCCTGCTCAGCCACAGGGAGTACAGCTCCACCAAGAAAAAGAAAACAACAAGCAAGGTGAAGAAGCTGAGAAACCACCCCCAGTTAAACCAACAGAAGAACTCACCTAAAGCGGTCAACAATGAAACAGACCTCTGCAGTCTGACAGACTTGGAGTTCAAAAGGGAAATAGTGAAAATACTGAAGGAATTAAGAGAAGATATGAACAGTAATGCAGATCCCTTCAGAAAGGAACTAGAAAATATAAGGAGGAGCCAAGAAAAACTAGAAAATTCATTTGTGGAGATACAAACTGAACTAAGGGCAGTAAAAACCAGAATGAATAATACAGAAGAATGAATTAGTGATGTCAAAGATGGAATAATGGAAATCACCCAAACAGGACAGCAGACAGAAAACCAAATGAAAAAACATGAAAGCAATATAAGAGACCTATGGGATAATATAAAGTGGGCCAATCTATGCATAATAGGAATTCCAGAAGGAGTAGAAAAAGATAAGGGGATGGAAAATATATTTGAAGAAATTATCGCTGGAAACTTCCCAAATCTAAAGGATACTGATTTCAAGATATGGGAAGCACAGAGGGCCCCAAACAAGTGGAAATATTGAAAGGGCTTCTCTAAACCAAAAAGAAAGGATTGAGGAAACCAATCAGAGAGCAATCACTCAAATAAGCCAGCATACAGACTTAATCATGAACATGTTTAAAATAAAATAAAATTAAAAAGAAAAAAAGAGTCATCAAAATCATAAAATGTGGGCAAGGGATCTGAGGAAATAAATAGAGTCTTTTTGTTTTTTTTAATTTTTTTTCTTTTCTTCTTTTTTTTGTCTGTTTCTCTTCTTAATTTTATTACGGTAATGAAGTGTTTGAACCTACAGGACCATCAGGCTAAAACACATAATTATAGGAAGGAGTTAGCATACTTAAAAAACAGGGCAACCACAAATCAAAACCAAACATTGCATTCACAAAAAATGAAAAGAAAAACACACAAGCAGAAAATAATTGGAGACCATCCAGCCAAAAAAAGAAAGGAAGAATGGAGAATCGTAGAATCAACTGGAACACAAAATTTAAAATGGCAATAAATAATCATCTATCAATTATCACCTTAAATGTCAATGAACTGAATGCTCCAATCAAAAGACACAGAGTGGCAGGTTGGATAAAAAAGCAAAAACCTTCAATCTGCTGCCTACAAGAAATCCACCTTAGGACAAAGGACACATATAGATTGAAACTGAAGGGGTGGGAAAAAATATTTCATGCCAATAGACATGACAGGAAAGCAGGAGTTGCAATACTTATATCAGAAAAAATAGACTTTAAAACAAAAAACATAAACACAAAGAAGAACACTATTTAATGATTAAGGGATCCATCTAAGAAGAGGATATTACTATCATCAACATATATTCCCCAAATACAGGAGCACCCAGATATATACAACAAATATTAACAGACATAAAGGGAGAAATTGATAAGAATACAATCATAGTAAGAGACTTTAACACCCCACTCACATCAATGGACAGATCGTCTAGACAGAAAACCAGTAAAGCAACAGAGATCCTAAAGGAAACAATAGAAAAGTTAGACTTAATTGACATCTTCAGGACTCTACATCCAAAAAAAAATCAGAATACGCATTCTTCTCAAATGCACATGGAATATTCTCAAGAATCAACCACATATTGGGACAAAAAGCTAACCTCAACAAATTTAGAAGAATAGTAATTATTTCAAGTATCTTCTCTGACCACAATGGCATGAAACTAGAAATCAACCACAGGAAAAGAAATGAGAAAAAACCTACTGCATGGAGACTAAACAACATGCTACCAAAAAACCAATGGGTCAATGAGTAAATCAAGAAGGAAATTAAAAATTACCTGGATTAATAAAACCAAGAGCTGGTTCTTTGAGAAGGTAAACAAAATTGACAAACCCCTGGCTAGACTCACTAAGAAGAGGAGAGAAAGAACCCAAATAACCAAAATTATAAATGAAAAAGGAGAAATCACAACAGATACTGCAGAAATACAAAACACCATAAGAGAATACTATAAACAACTCTATGCCAACAAATTTGACAATCTGGAAGAAATGGACAGTTTTCTAGAATCTTACAGCCTGCCAAAACTGAATCAAGAAGAAACAGACCAACTGAACAGACCAATCACTAGAAATGAAATTGAAGATGTCATAAAAATACTCCCTGCAATTAAAAGTCCAAGACCAGATGGCTTCACAGGTGAATTCTACCAAACTTATAAAGAGTATCTGGTGCCCATCCTCCTTAAACTTTTTCAAAAGGTTGAAGAGGAAGGAACACTCCCAAAGACATTCTATGTTGCCACCATCACCCTAATTCCAAAACCAGACAGAGATACCACCAAAAAAGAAAACTATCAGCCAATACCTTTGATGAATGTAGACACAAAAATTCTCAACAAAATCTTAGCCAACCGAATCAAACAACATATCAGAAAGATCATACACCATGACCAGGTAGGGTTCATCCCAGGTTCACAAGGATGTTTCAACATATGCAAATCAATCAGCATCATACACCACATTAACAAAAAAAAAGTCAAAAACCATATTATCATCTCAATAGATGCAGAGAAAGCATTTGACAAAGTCCAACATCCATTCATGATCAAAACTCTCGCCAAAGTGGGTATAGAGGGAACATTCCTGAACATAATCAAAGCCATTTATGACAAACCCACAGCAAATATAGTACTCAATGGAGAAAAACCGAAAGCCTTCTCACTCAAATCTGGAACAAGACGGGGATGCCCAGTCTCACCACTGCTCTTCAACATAGTTTTGAAAGTCCTAGCCACAGCAATCAGACAAATGAAAGAAATAAAAAGCATCCAAATAGGAAGAGGAGAGATAAAACTGTCACTGTATGCAGATGACATGATACTATACGTAGAAAACTCTAAGGACTCAACACAAAAACTACCTGAACTGATTAATAAGTTCAGCAAAGTAGCAGGATATA
Source organism: Phacochoerus africanus (assembly GCF_016906955.1). Classification (NCBI taxonomy): domain Eukaryota; kingdom Metazoa; phylum Chordata; class Mammalia; order Artiodactyla; family Suidae; genus Phacochoerus; species Phacochoerus africanus. Next base: position 178,905,054 of record NC_062544.1, on the reverse strand, counting down.
AGATTAACATTCAGAAATCAGTCACATTTCTGTATACCAACAATGAAATATTAGAAAAGGAATACAAAAATACAATATCTTTTAAAATTGCACCTCAAAAAATCAAATACCTCGGAATACACCTGACCAAAGAAGTAAAGGATTTATATGCTGAGAACTATAAAACTTTAATCAAAGAAATTAAAGAAGATGTAAAGAAATTGAAAGATATTCCATGTTCATGGATTGGAAAAATCAGTATTATAAACATGGCCATACTACCCAAAGCAATCTACAGATTCAATGCAATCCCTATCAAATTACCCATGACATTTTTCACAGAACTAGAACAAACAATCCAAACATTTATATGGAACAACAAAAGACCCAGAATCGCCAAAGCAATCCTGAGAAACACAAACCAATCAGGAGGCATAACTCTCCCAGACTTCAAGCAATATTACAAAGCCACAGTCATCAAAACAGTGTGGTACTGGTATCAAAACAGACAGACAGACCAATGGAACAGAATAGAGAGCCCAGAAATAAACCCAGACACATATGGTCAATTAATCTTTGACAAGGGAGGCAAGAACATGAAATGGGAAAAAGAAAGTCTATTCAGCAAGCATTGCTGGGAAACCTGGACAGTTGCATACAAAGCAATGAAATTAGAACACACCCTCACACCATGCACAAAAATAAACTCAAAATGGCTGAAAGACTTAAATATAAGACAAGACACCATCAAACTCCTAGAAGAGAACATAGGCAAAACACTCTCTGACATCAACATCATGAATATTTTCTCAGGTCAGTCTCCCAAAGCAATTGAAATTAGAGCAAAAATAAACCCATGGGACCTCATCAAACTGAAAAGCTTTGGCACAGCAAAGGAAACCCAAAAGAAAACAAAAAGACAACTTACAGAATGGGAGAAAACAGTTTCAAATGATGCAACTGACAAGGGCTTAATCTCTAGGATATACAAGCAACTTATATAACTCAACAGCAAAAAAGTTAATCACCCAATGGAAAAATGGGCAAAAGACCTGAATAGACATTTCTCCAAAGAAGATATACAGATGGCCAGCAAACACATGAAAAAATGCTCAACATCGCTGATTATAAGAGAAATGCAAATCAAAACTACCATGAGATACCACCTCACACCAGTCAGAATGGCCATCATGAATAAGTCCACAAATAACAAGTGCTGGAGGGAGTGTGGAGAAAAGGGAATCCTCCTGCACTGCTGGTGGGAATGTAAACTGGTATAGCCACTATGGCAACATGGATGGAACTAGAGACTCTCATACTGAGTGAAATAAGTCAGAAAGACAAAGACAAATACCATATAATATCACTTATAACTGGAATCTAATATACAGCACAAATGAAGTTTTCCACAGAAAAGAAAATCATGGACTTGGAGAACAGACTTTTGGCTCCCCCGGGGGGGGGGAGTGGGAGGGATCAGGAGCTTGGGGTTATCAGATACAACTTAGAATGGATTTACAGTGAGATCCTGCTGAGTAGCATTGAGAACTATGTCTAGATACTTATATTGCAGCAGAACAAAGGGTGCGAAAAAAATGTATACATGTAAGTGTAACTTGGCCCCCATGCCGTACAGTGGAAAAATAAATACATTAATTTAAAAAAATCATGAGATACTTTTGAACCCCAGGGAGATAAAAAGTTTCATCATAAAAGAAACATTATCAGTTTGCCTTAGCTGGAGAAAATATTCACAATAATCACCACAGTATTAACCTTGAATATTGATTTTAACCAAAAATTATGATATAATTACAATGGAAGAATAAGCAGAGCAAGAGTGCCAGATTCTCATGGCAGGAAGTCAAGAGTTTAAATCTGAAAAATCAGTACAGAAACATATGATTTAGACACATGGAGGAAGGATCCAGAAGAAGCGGCAGAGCCAGTTGAAGCAGACTTTCATCTCTCTGAAGAGGAGGGCCATGTGGGAAATGATAATCTGTCAGACCACAGGGAATTTTCTGGTCAACAAATCCCAGACTTTTGTGATTCTTTGCCCCGAGTTCACTGGGTTCAGCCAAAGTCCTCCCTTGAGGATTGCCAAGTGTAAGCTCTAAGGAAACACACCAACACACAATGAACTTCAGTTGAACTTTGTTTCATCCTTTTCCTTCTAAGCCAAAAGTGTCATAGTAAGTAGGGAAGGCACCGGAGCAACATGGATAGATGGAGTTGTCAGTGCAGAGGCGCTGTTCCCTGAGCCTCTTGTCAACACAAGGACCTGTGAGTGGCTTCACTAGTCGTTCAGCAAAGAGGTACTCAGTACACGTTTGAATGAATGAATGAATGAACAACAAAAGAAAAACCCACTATTTTTCATACATCATGAATGCTTAACAAATGTTAGGACCAACACTTTTTGCCTCTAGCACTTTCTTTCTGACTTGCTCACAGATTGAATGATTGTGTGTTTTAATATATATGAAATGGCATCTCTGATATACAGGGAACACTCCTGCCTTCAAATATAGGATTATCTGTTTGGGGAGGCAAAATGTGAACAAAAAACTTATGACCACAGATGGATGAGCAGTGGATGCAAAGAAAGAGGTCACGATGGGACTTGAATCCATAAGCTGGGTGGCCTGGTGCAAAGGAGTAACTTTCCCAACACTGACTGCAAAGTCTACACTCTTCCCCAAGTATTTTGTTCACACTGAGGATGGAAAGATGGGAAGACAAGTGTAAACAAAGTGCACACTTGGGAGGCCTCCTGCAAGCCTTCTTGTGTTTACCTTAGCACTCTCACTCTTAGGCAGAGGAATAACAGTTCCTCTGGTGATTAAATCTTGCCGTTCTTCATCAGGAGGGCAGTGTGAGGAGTGCTCTGCTCACTCCTTGACTCCAGATGTCAATTGATTCCCCCCTCCCCCAATTTGTGCATTTCTTTTCCCTGGAAAAAAAGGGTCAGACCATTATCCAGGAGTCGCTAAGAAAACTCTCACTGGTCAGGGCCCTTTCTTTTGGTGTTTGTTTGTTTGTCTTATGGATGAACCCATGGCTTGTGGAAGTTCACTGGCCAGGGATCAAAGCTGCACCATAGCAGGGACCCAAGCCTCTGCAGTGACAATGCTAGATCTTGAACCTGCTGTGCCACAAGGGAACTCCTCTTGTGGTGTTTTCTAATTCTAGATTTTTTGTCTCAGGAATTCAGGTCCAGTGCTCACCACAGCATTTCATATCAGAGCACCTCTTTCCTTGTTCTAGGAGGAATATCCCAGTGGAGGATTCTCGTGGTCTTGCATGTTCAGACTTCAAAGTATATTTTATTTCTTTAGCCCCAGTTATTCTGCTTTTATTTATGCTTATAAAAATATCCAGAGGAGCAATACTCTCAGTTTTTTAAATACTCTTTTTAAGCAAAATACATGCCCTTAACATTTAAACATCTTTGACTTTGGGAAATAAGATAACTATAAGAGGCATATAATCTTAAAAGGCTCTTGAACTCTATGGATTGGTTACTTCCAGGGATCTTGTTGCTTGTGTGTTAGAGTGCTTAGTTCTAACTATGTACATCCAGAAAAGAGCCTGGCATAGAGAAGTCCCTCCATAAAGATTTTCGGATGAATGAAAAATAAAAACCTTGTACCTGATGGCCATAAGGTTATCCTACCACAACATGAGAAAGTTTCGGAGAGTTCTATTTTGTGATCTCTTCAAATCTACTTCTCTGTCCTGTGAGGTTATATAAACTCTACCTATTTTGTTTGAGGCTGGCCTGGGAGCCCACGTTTGCTGATTAAGCTAGTGGTTCTATGTCAAGTACAGGGGAAAAGACCTCTCTCTTGGCTCTTTTCAGGTAATCTCCTTTATGAGGCTGGCTCCAGGAGATTGTGGCTCCAGATGCCATTTTCCATGAACCACACAGGCTCTCTAGCATAGTTTGTGGTGTAGGGAAATCTGTGCAGGCAGAAAATAGGTCTCCCTTTAGAAGTCACGGGAGGATGGTCTCCATAAGCCCTGTCCCTACCATGCTCCATTTAAGGATTCTGTTGTGGGGACGGAGCACCTGCTATGTGTCAGTGGTAAACAAGATAGACACATCTCTGCTTTCAAGGAACTTGCTGTCTTTTGGAAGGGCTGAACTTATAGTCTTATGGGGCCACATGAAAGGACACCTGGTCTAGACATCCACAGAGAGTGACCTCTAAGAGCTGAAACCAGACCAAAGCTTGTGGGCAAGGAGAGGGTTCCCATCAGGGGAACAGCAAGTGTTAAGGCCCATAGGTACTGTGTTGTATTTGGGCTAAACCTGGAACAGAGAATGCATGAGGTCCAAGCAGCTACAGTTGAAGGAGAATGAGGGAAGGAGGGGGAAGAACACAGAGGCATCATGTTAGATTTGGGCTTTGTCCTGAATGGGAAGTCACTGAAGTATTTTTAAGAAGGGGCTGAAGGGGACGTAATTTATTTGCATTTTAGATATCAGGTAGTTATTTGAACAAGCAGAATTTTTAAATAAATTTTATTGGAGTGTAGTTGACTTAAAAATTTGTGTTAGTTTCAGAGTTCCCATTGTGGCTTAGTGTTTAAGGAATCCAACTGGTATTCATGAAGGACTTGGGTTTGATCCCTGTCCTTGCTCAGTGGGTTAAGGATCTGGCATTGCCATGAGCTGTGGTGTAGGCTGGTAGCTACAGCTCTAATTTGACCCCTAGCCTGGGAAACTCCATATGCCGTGAGTGTGGCCCTAAAAAGACAAAAAAAGAGTTGTGTTAGTTTCACATGTACAGCAAAGTAAGTCAGTTATGCATATACATGTATCTGTTCTTTTTCAGATTCTTTTCCCATATAGGTTATTACACAGTATTGAGTAGATAACCCTGTGCTATACAATAGGTCCTTGTTACCTATCTATTTTATATATACTAGTGGGTATATGTCAATCCCAATGCCCTAATGTATCTGTTCTGCCCCGCATTTCCCTTTTGGTAACCATAAATTCGGTTTCAAAATCTTTGAGTCTGTAAATTCTTCTGTATCTTTTTTTTTGTTAGATTTCACATATTAGTGATCTCATATGATATTTGTCTTTATCTGACTTACTTCACTTAGTGTGATAATTTCTAGATCCATCCATGTTGCTGCAGATGGCATTATTCATCTTCATTCTTCTTTATGACTAATACTCCATTATATGTATGTACCACATTCTCTTTATCCAGTCTTCTGTTGATGGACATTTAGGTTGCTTCCATGTCTTGGCTATTATAAATAGAGCTGCGATGAACAGGGGTGGGATTGCTGGATCATATGATAGTTCTATCCTTAGTTTTTAAAGGAACCTCCATACTGTTTTCCATAGTGGTTATACCAATGTACCTTCCCACCAACAGTGTAGGAGGGTTCCCTTCCTTCATTACCTTCTCTAGCATTTATTGTTTGTAGACTTTTTGATGTTGGCCCTTCTAATTGGTATAAGGTGATAGATACCTCCTTGTAGTTTTGGTTTGCATTTCTTTAATAATGAGTGATATTGAACATCTTTTCTTGTGCTTTTTGGCCATATTTCCCTGAGAAGAAGCAGAATATAGGAGTCTTTTAGGAGACAGAATTTATCCATGGGAGGGAAAAATATATGGGGCATGAGAGGTGGGGAGAAGTCAATATTAAGCTGCAGGCTTTTAGAATGGGCAAGTGGGTGAATGAAGGTGCCCTTCCCTGAGCTGGAGCTCACAGAGGAAGAGCAGGTTTGGAGAAGGTGGGAAGATGATTGGTTCAGTTTTAACCTGTTGAATTTGAGTTCCTTGTAGAAAATCCAAGCATAGGTAAATGTCCTTTAGATGGACATTGTGTACTTGGGTCTAAAGCTCAGCAGAGAAGCTGGGCTGAAGACAAGGATTTGGATAGCATCCATATAGAGATGGTAAGGAAAGCAGTGGAAGTGGATGCAAGTGTGAAAAGAAGAGAAAACAAGGATAAAACCTTGAGGAGCCCCAACATTTAAAGGCAAGACAAAGGAAGATGAGTCTATGGCATAGATTGAGAGGAAGCAGCCAGAGAGGTAGGAGAAAACCCAGGTGTGTGGAGTCAGGGAAGCAGGAGAGGAAAGAGTTGTACGCAGGGGTGGACATCTTTCTCCAGTGATGCTGAGGGATCAAGCAAGATAAGGATGGTAAAGTGTGTATTGGCTTTCTTTTTTTTTTTTTTTTTTGTCTTTAGGGCCACACCCATGGCATATGGAGGTTCCCAGGCTAGGGGTCAAATCAGAGCTATAGCTGCCAGTCCGTGCCACAGCCACAGCAATCCAGCATCCAAGCCATGTTTGCAACCTGCACCACAGCTCACAACAACACCGGATCCTTAACTCACTGAGTGAGGCCAGGGATTGAACCACATCCTCACTGATGCTAGTGAGGTTCCTTAACCACTGAGCCATGATGGGAACTTCAGTAAAGTGTATGTTGGATTTGATGGCAAGGCAGATGTTTTAAGATGAATTGTGTCCCCTGCCCCAATTTTTATCTTGAAGTCTTAACCCCCAGGACTTCAGAATATGACTGTATTTGGAAACAGAATTTTTAAAGAAGTAAATAAGTTGAAGTGAGAATATATGGGTGGGCCCTAACCCAAACGACTGGTGTCCTTATGAAAAAAAGATATTAGGACGCAGAGCACACAGAGGCAAGACCCTGTGAAGACACAGGGAGAAGGTAGCTGTGTACAAGCCAAGGAGAGAAAGGGCTCAGAAGAAACCATCCATCTGACACCTCGATCTCAGACTTCTAGCCTCCAGAACTATGAGAAAATAAATTTCTCACAGTTGTGTAAGCCACCCAGTCTGGGGCCTTTGTGGTGGCAGCCTCAAAGACTAACTCAGCAATAGTGGTCACTTTGTCAAGAGAAGCTATTCTGAGAGCAGCGTGCAGGGAAGCCAAGTGTCAGGGAGTGAGGAGTGACGGGAATGAGGAAATGCTTGATGGTTGTAGAAAATGATTTCCCAAACCCTGTCTGTGAAGAGAAGACACAGGTGGCACCTGGGAGGAAGCTGTGGTGTCAGTGGAGGGGACCTGACTAGTTAGTTGCTGGATTAGTTTAGTTGGCTTAAAAAATGACAAGACTAGTTATTAATAGCTTTCCAACTGAAGATTTAGAACACATTTCAAGAAGGTCGTTTTAGCATTCCAAGGCTAGAGTTAAACCAAAACCAAGTTAACACACCCATTCTGATCAAGGCTCTAGAGAGGCACTCTCCAGCCACTGGCCTCTTGTACCTATTGAAATTTAAATTAATTCCAATTGAATACAATTTAAAATTCACTTTCTTGGGTCACACTTGCTATCTTTCAGGTGCTTGGTTGTGGCAAGCTAGTGGCTACCATATTAGGCAGCCCAGCCTTTATAGGACATTTCCTTCATCACAGTGGTCAGTGCTGCCCCAGAGTTCTTACTGTTGTCAAGTGAAGGGCTGGTGCAAGCTCTACCATGTCATACTGTACAGCTTAAATGAACAGGGGAGGGCCAGCAAGAGAATGCATGTCATTCCCAAGCCACTTATCATTCAAGAAAGATATACTCAGGCCAGGCGCAGCTGAACATAGCCTGGCTTATACTCCAGGAGAGAGAACTTCTGCGTCTCTCCCTTTCGCTGTAGACTTTGAGATTTGAGACCAGGAAGTAAAAAGGTGATCGATGGTGTGACTAGAGGCTTTCATGGTAGTGGAAATGACCCTCCTGCCAGCTGAAAAGGGGTCCCTCTCCCAGGGGCCAGGAGGGAAGCTGAGCCATGGAAGTCCCATGGAGGGACCCCCGTGTCAGCAGGTTGGATTGTCTTTCCTAGAATTTCTGTGCACTGTCTCTGGTGCCAGATAGGATGAAAAGGTTTACTTTAAGCACTCTACTGGCACTTTTTGTTGTTTAAATGGATTTGCTTTGCTTTTTCTTTCTCTTTTTGGTCTTTTTAGGGCCACATTTGTGGCATATGGAAGTTCCCAGGCTAGGGGTCAGATTGGAGCTGCAGTAGCCAGCCTACACCACAGCCATAGCAACACTGGATCCAGGCTGCATCTGTGACCTATACCACAGCTTATGGCAGTGCCGGATCCTTAACCCACTGAGCAAGGCCAGGGATTGAACTCACATCTTCATGGATACTTACTAGTCAGGTTCTTAACGCATGCACCACAGTGGGAATTCCTGCTTTTCATTTTTTAAGACACAGCCATGTTTGTTTATTTTTTCTTTTTTATTGGTTCAAATACATATAATATAAAAATTTCCCATCTTAACCATTTTTAAGTATACAGTTCAGTGATATTAATTATATTCATCTTGTTGTGTAACCATCATTACCATCCATCCCCATAACTCTTTTCATCTGGTAAAACTGAAACTATACCAGTTAAACAGTAACTTCCCTTTCTCCCCTCCCCCAGCCCCTGGCAACTACCACTATACCCTCTGTCTTTAGATTTTCACTTCCCCGTGTAGATGGAATCATGCAGTATTTATCTTTTTGTGACTGGCTTATTTCACTTAGCATGACTTCCTCAAGGTTTATCCATGCTGTAGCATATTGCAGAGTTTCTTTACTTCTTAAGACTGAATAATATCCCTTTATGTGATATACCACGTTTTGCTTATCCATTCATCCATCCATCTAAAAATCTTCTGCTTTTAAGCTATTATAAATAATCCTGCTATGAACATGAGTGCACAAATATCTCAACACCCTACTTTCAGTTCTTTTGAGTATGTACTCAGAAGCAGAATTTATGCACCCTATATAACTTTATTTTCATTTTTTTAATAACCCCTATACTGTTTTCCATAGTGGCTGCACCATTTATACTCCCACCGACAGTGACAAGGGTTCCAATTTCTCCACATCCTCACCAACACTAGTTTTCTGTCTTTTTGGTAATAGCCATACTAATGAGTGTGAAGTGTTTCTACTGGCCCTTTTTAAAAATACTCTAATTTAAATATGTCCAACTGAAGCTGACCACAAAGCTGACTCGTGCAGGGTTACCTGAGCTCAAGCTGTCAGTAGGGTTTGCTGCAGCCTATCACACTAAAGGGGCCTGTTACACTAGTGATCAGCAAAACTGCACACACACACACACACACACACACACACACACACACACACACATATTTTAAAGAAGTTATCATTTAAAAAAGGAATGTCAAAAAGACCAAAAAAAAAAAATTGTCATTATTATGGAGTTCCCGTCGTGGCGCAGTGGTTAACGAATCCGACTAGGAACCATGAGGTTGCGGGTTCTGTCCCTGCCCTTGCTCAGTGGGTTAACGATCCGGCGTCGCCGTGAGCTGTGGTGTAGGTTGCAGACGCGGCTCGGATCCCGTGTTGCTGTGGCTCTGGCGTAGGCCAGTGGCTACAGCTCCGATTCGACCCCTAGCCTGGGAACCTCCATATGTCGAGGGAGCGGCCCAAGAAATCAACAACAACAACAAAAAAGAAAAAGACAAAAAAATAAAAAAGGAATGTGACCGTGGTTAAAATGGTTCAAACAGTGTAGAAGTACATAAAGAGAAAAGTAAAATCTCTTTCCACTGCTCCCTGACCCCCAGTGTTTTGCCATTAGGAGAGGAACACAGTTGACAGCTTCCTATGTATACTCGTAAAAATTCTCTATTCATTTCCACATACTTCCTATTTTATTCCACCCTGCATAACTGATCAAAATAACACTGTTTGTATATGTAAAATATGTGCTACGTGTACACCCGCACTTCAATCCTACTGTGATATCCACTCCCTCCAACTCCTCCCCCACGCCCCACGCCCCCTGCCCATGTCATGGGCTCTCAACTAAAAAAGAGCTAGTGCAGTCACCTGTGGGGTATGTTTCTGTGAACCTGTGTAGTGTGTATTTCATGAATGAAACCTGTCTATTTCATAAATGAAAGCTTACCTTATACACTTTATGTAACTTACTCTTTTTTTTTTTAAACCTTAACACATCACACTGTGATAACTTTTTAATTTTATGTACCAGCTTGACTGGGCTGGGTCATGGTGTGCCCAGATACTTGGTTAAACATTATTTCTGGGTGTGTCCTTGAGGGTGTTTCTGAATGAGGTTAGCATTTGAACTTGTAGCCCTCCTGAGTGTGGGTGGGCCTTATCCAATCCCTTTGTGGCCTGGGTAGAACAAAAGCGAGGTAAGGGAGAATTTGTTCCCTCTGCCTGCCTTCAGCTAGAACATCCCTCTTCTTCTCGGGCCCTTTTTGGAACCACCCTATCAAATATCCTGAGTCTCCAGCTTATAAATGGCAGCACTTTTAACAAATCTTCATAAAATTCATGATCTAGGTTCATTGTTTTGACCTCAAACTGCTTAACATTTTCATCTGATTAATTATCCCGGTTGACTCTTATGTTTGCCAGGATGGTCACCTTGGAAAGGACACTTCTAAGGCCCCACAAAAGGCCCCTTGGGCAGAGGGGCAGAGCAGCCCATCAGTGACCCACTGGGGAAGCTGATCATGTGGCTGCCTGCATGCCACAGGGCAGGTCAGAAGGAAGAACCCTAGGTGTTGCCCCCATTTCAAAGCTCCACCTTCCATTGCCTGACCCTTCCAGCACATTGGAATTTGATATCTTGTTTTTCAAAAGAACATGTCTTCAATTTTATTTAGTTGGTTTTCACTAAGTTTAAATCTGTGAAGGGTACAGCATCTTACAGATTCTACTACGTGCAATGGCCTTAGCAGAAAGGCTGCTTCTTACCGTTCGGCAAGAACTAACTGCCACTGTTGCCCTGAGTACAACTTATCTTTCTCCACATTCCTCTGGTTTTGCTTGGTTTGTCCCCAGAAGTCATTCTGTTGCACTTTACACACACATCTCTTGCGCAAAAAGAATTCAGTTATATTTGAGGCATAAATACCTTCAATTTTAAGAACTGTGTGCTCCCTCTGGTTCCAGAGACCTAACCTAGAACCAGCAAAAATGGCCCTAGACCGCAATCTCCTCAACAGTTACTGCTTTCAAAGTCATGTTATTGGCAGGCTTCTACAGAGTCCAAAATGATGGGCAGAGCAGATTTGATTATCTTTTGATAGAATAAGAATCTTTCTCTAATTAAGAGAACAAAATGCTTTTAACTACAGTTTGTCCTAAAGTAAACTATTTTGATTGCTAAAATGGGGATACATGTAGTCCCAAACCTTCTCAGATTCCTTAAAATTAGCTTTTATTTCCAGAAGGTTGACACCATATTATTTTGTTGGTACCATTTATTATTTTGTGATGAAAAATTAACACTACGAAAAAGTAACAGTCCCACTAAATAGTTCCAGCAGAGAAAAGTAACTTGACTTCTATTAAGATTTGAAAGACAGCATATCAGTTTGCAGAGACATTGCTTCATAATTCATAATTAATACCCAAATGATGTAAGTGAAAGTTCTACAGGTCAGTAAGGAGGAAAATAACAATGAATTTCATTAAGGATAAAAATTGCTCAAGGTATGGCCCAAAGCCATCCCCACTCGAGCTCTGAAGGATCATATTCTCAGGCAAAGTAGAATTGGGATTAGAGAGAATGCAAACAGGACAGCACCAAAAAGCACACAGGTTATAGCAGGACATGGCAGTTATAATTTGGGAGGCTTTAGCCCCCTTGAATCAGTAACAACAGTATTTAGCCCTCCTGGGGTGCTTTTGAAACCTTAGAAGTTCCTCAAAGCACCATCATAGGCCCAGGACACTGAGTTGCTCAGAAGGGTCACTGCTACAAACCTCATGTAACCTGAGGTCCTGTGGAAATTGTGGGGAGAGAGGAGCCAACACTGAGTGGGTGTTATGGTAACAGACTCCTCAGTGAGCTCACTTTGAGTTTTGCTTGTTTTTCTTTCTCTAGTTGGGCTAGGTGCAAGGTTGGGTTGTTTGAGATTTTTCTTGTTTCTTGAGATAGGCTTGTATCATTGTAAACTTCCCTCTTAGAATTGCTTTTGCTGCATCTATCCCATAGGTTTGGATGGTTGTGTCTTCATTGTCATTTGTCTCTAGGTATTTTTTGATTTCCTCTTTGATTTCTTAAGTGACCCATTGGTTGTTAAGTAGCATATTGTTTAGTCTCTACGTGTTTGAGTTTTTGCAGTTTCTTTTTTTAATTGTCATTGATTTCTAGTCTCATAGTGCTGTGGTTGGAAAAGATGCCCAATGTGATTATAAGTTTTTTTTTAATTTACTGAGGCTTGATTTATGGCCCAGAATGTGATCTATCCTGGAGGATGTTCCATGTGCACTTGAGAAGTATGTGTATTCTTCTGCTTTTGGATGGAATACAAATATCTATTAAGTCCAGCAGGTCTAATGCATCATTTAAGGCCTATGTTTCTTGTTGTTTTTTCTGTCTGGATGCTGTCCATTACTATAAATGAGGTGTTAAAATCACTGTTACTGTGTTATTGTCGATTTCTCCTTTTATGGCTGTTAGCTGTTGCCTAATATATTAAGGTGCTCCAATGTCAGGTGCATATAGATTTATAATTGTTGTATCTTCTTCTTGGATTGATCCTTTGATCATTATGTAATGACCTTCTTTGTCTCTTTGAACCATCTTTATTTTTAAGTCTATTTTGTCTGATATGCGTATTGGTACTCCAGCTTCTCTTGATTTCCATTTGCATAGAATATCTTCTTCTTATTCTCTCACTTTCAGTTTGCATGTGTCCCTAGAACTAAAATGGGTCTCTCGTAGACAGCATATATGTGGGTCTTGTTTTGTCTCCATTCAGCCAGTTTATGTCTTTTGGTTGGAGCATTTAGTCCATTTACATTTAAGGTAATTATTGACATGAATATTCCGATTGCCATTTTGTTAATTGTTTTGGATTTGTTTTTGTTGGTCTTCTTTCTTCCCTTCTTATTTTGGTTTGATGACTATCTTTACTGTTGTGTTTGGATTGCTTTTTCTTATTTGTGTATGTGCTATTGTAGATTTTTGCTTTGTGGTTACCATGAAGTTTTGATATAGGAGTCCATTGTATACAAGATTGTTTTGTAGCAATCAGCGGTAGAAGATGGTTGGTCTCTTAATTACAAATACACCTCCAGTATCCTGTATTTGTACTCTCCTCTTCTCATGATTGATGATTTTTTGATATCATATTTGTGTGTGGATCATTTTGTACTATTACGATATGTTTGCCTTTATTGGTGAGCCTTCTCATTTGTAGTTTTCTTGTTTCTAGTTGTGGCCTTTTCTTACTACCTAGTATTTAGTATTTGTTAGTAAAGTGTTTGTTGTAAAGCTGGTTTGTTGGTGCTGAATTCCCTTAGCTTTTGCTTGTCTGTAAAGCTTTTGAGTTCTTCTTCAAATCTGAATAGAGCCTTGCTGGGTTAGAGTATTCTTGGTTGTAGGCTTTTTCTTTTCATCACTTTTAAGTATATTGTGCCACTTCCCTCTGGCCTGCAGAATTTCTACTTAAAAATCATCTGATAGGAGTTCCCGTCATGGCTCAGTGGTTAACAAATCCAACTAGGAACCATGACATTGCTGGTTCGATCCCTGGCCTTGCTCAGTGGGTTAACGATCCGGCGTTGCCAGAACTGTGGTGTAGGTCACAGACGTAGCTCGGATCCCACATTGCTATGGCTCTGGTGTAGGCCGGCGGTTACAGCTCCGATTCAACCCCTAGCCTGGGACCCTCCATATGCAATGGGAGTGGCCCTAGAAAAGGCAAAAAGACAAAAAAAATCATCTGATTAAAAAAAATATATATCTGGTAACCTTATGGGGATTCCCATGTACGTTATTTGTTGCTTTTCCCTAGCCGCTTACAATATTTTCTGCCTTTAATTTTTATCATCGATTAATATGTGTCTCAAGATATTCTTCCTTGGGTTTATTGTATGGTATTCATTGTGCTTCCTGGATTTGAGTGAATGATTCCTTTGCTATGTTGGGGAAATGTTTGGCTGTTATCTCTTCAAATATTTTCTCTGATCCTCTCTCTCTCTTCTCTTTCTGGCACCCCTATAATGCAAATGTTGGTGCATTTAACATTGTCCTAGAGTTCCCTTAGACTGTCCTCATTTCTTTTCATTTTTTTCTTTATTCTGTTCCACATCAATGATTTTTACCAGTCTGTCTTCCACCTTACTTATCTGTTCTTCTGTCTCCTATATGCTATTGGTTCCATCTAGTGAGTTCTTTATTTCATTATTATTGTGTTTTTCATCTCAGCTTGTTTAATCTTAAATTTTCTACTTCTTTGTTGAACATTTCTTGTAATTTATTGATCTTTGCCTCCATTTTTTCCTGAGATCTTGGATCATCTTTACTATCATTACTCTAAAGTCATTTTCTTGAAGGTTGCTTATCTCCATTCCACTTAGCTATTTTTATGGGGTTTTGTCTTGTTCCTTCATCTGGCACAACATTTCTGTCTTTTCATTTTGTACAGCTTTTCACGTTGTCTCCTTTTTGCAGGCTATAAGGTCGTAGCCTCTCTTGGTGTTGGTGTCTGCACCCTTGTGGATGAAGTTGATACAGGGGCTTAATTCAGGCTTCCTAATAGGAGAGACTGGTGCCTTCACACTGATAGGTAGAACTCAGTCTTGTCTCTCTTGTGGGTGGGGCTTTTGTCTCTGGGTGAGTTTAGAGGTGGCACTGTGCCTGGGAGGACTTTAGGCAGCCTGTTTGCTGATTGGCGGGGCTGTGTTCCTACCCTATTTGTTGTTTGGCCTGGGGCTTCTCAGCTCTGATGGGTGGACCCAGATTTTTCCAAAGTGGCAGCCTCCATGGGAGTTCTCACTGATTATTCTAGACCTCAGCCTCTAATATCTTACCCCCACAGCAAACCATAGCTGTGCCCTGCTTTCCCAGGAGACCCTCTAATACCCACAGTTAGGTCTGACCTATATTCTTATGGAGTTCCTGCTTTTCCCTGGGACCCAGTGAAACCCTGTGTGCACCCTCCAAGAGTAGAATCTCTGTTTCCCGCAATCCTGTGGAGCTTCTACACTCAAGCGTTGCTGTCCTTCAACTCCATATGCTCTGGGGTCTTCTCTTCCCAAAGCCAAACCTCCATACTGGGGAACCTGACATGAGGTTCAGAACTCTCACTCCTGCAGGATAGCCTCTGCAATATAATTATTTTCCAATCTGTGGCTTTCCCACCTGGCAGGTATGGGCTTGCTTATATCATGAAAGCACCCATCCTATCACCTCAATGTGGTTTCTTTGTTTTGGAGTTTAGGATATCTTTTTAGGTAGGTTCCAGTATACTTCATTGATGGTTGTTCAGCAATTAGTTGTAATCTTGATTTTCTTGAGAGGAGGTGAGCTTGAGTCTTTCTACTCTGCCATCTTGTCTCTCAACCTTCCCCTCTATTCTCTGAAAGAAACCAGCCCCATTTCTAGTTTGAGTTCTTTATTTGGAGTGATATTTCTTCTCAACTTCTGTGGTGGTACCATGAAAAAGGCAACTTTGAAAAGAGTGATAAGGATAAACCAGCTCTGCCAAATATTAACTATATTATAAAGCTATGATAACTGATATGGCTAGTGCTAGGGCTTCTGTTTCAGTAGCCATGTCCTTGGGGCACTAGAGTATATAAAAATAATGGAAATCCTGGACCATGCTGTCCAGGGCTATTAATCTCTCTTGGTTCTTGGGGAGGGGTTTTCCACTTGACCCTCTTGAGGCTGCCTCTAGGCCAAAGCTCCCACTTAAGTTTCACAATCTCAGCTTGATGGTACTTGGCTTTTCCAGCCTCACTTGTCTTCTGGCCACTACCTGTTTCATCTTCTAAGCCAAAGCTTTGGTCTCTTTTCTTCCCTCTTAATATCTATGATTGGCCTATTGGGAAGGTTGTGAATCATCCCTTCAATTATGAGCCCCAATTGTCAGGAATTGACATCAACAGGTCAGTCCTCAAGGGCAAGTGGTGCCCATTCTTCATAACACCTAATAATCTTATCTTCATTCCAAGGAGAGAAAAGAGATGTTACCTCTCAGTTCTAAAGAAAGGTGCCCTCACACCCAGAATGGACCAAAGTTTTTACTACACACACACACACGCTAATGAAAGGTGAAAATTCATTTAAAGAAGTTTATGTTCTGCTTTTAGACCATGATTCTTTGAATACTCAAAAATATCTCTAACATACACATACATACAGTTGATTAAATTTTTATATTTGGGAGTTCCTATTGTGGCACAGCAGAAAGGAGTCTGACTAGTATTCATATGGATGTGGGTCTGATCCCTGGACTTGCTCAGTGGGTCAGGAACCTGGCATTTGCTGTGCACTGTGGTGTAGGTCACAGACAGTGCTCGGATCCCACATTGCTATGGCTGTGGTGTGGGCTGGCAGCTGCAGCTCTGATTCAACCCCTAGCCTG
The DNA here is from genome assembly GCF_016906955.1 of Phacochoerus africanus. Taxonomy (NCBI): domain Eukaryota; kingdom Metazoa; phylum Chordata; class Mammalia; order Artiodactyla; family Suidae; genus Phacochoerus; species Phacochoerus africanus. The sequence goes on along the minus strand of NC_062544.1, from coordinate 178,888,683 downwards.
GGAAGTTCCATATGCCTCAAGTGTGGCCCTAAAAAGCAAAAAAAATATATATATATTTATAACCTGCCTACAGAAGGAACACTCATGGTTATTTGTATCTTATTTAGAGTTCAATTTATTAAGCCTATAGTTTTAATAAACAAAACTTTGAAAATCAAATTTTCTTATACATTTAACAATCTTATACTTAAATTACCTTAAATTATTTAAGCTACAATTAAAATTATAGAATGACTAATTTTTGAACACTTCACACAAACACAATGACTATAAAACTCTTACAACTACTCTAAATCATTTCCTAATTTTTCTATAATTCTTAAGCCTTCTTTAAGTTATACAAAATTCAGTACTGCTTATCTCAGTACCTTCCTAGCATTATAGACATTTTGATCCAGGGTTGGTTGAACCCCCTCTTTTTGGAGGGCCTACTGCACACGTAGTGTAAGAGAAGAAATGAAAAGCCCCTATGTGTGTTAGTATTCTCCTGCTTATTATATTCAACACAAAATTAAACATATATCATCACACTCATTCTTCAACTGTAACTTCCTTTTTGTTCATTTTACATAACTTTTAGATATTATTAACTTTTTCATAAATTCAACAATCCCAAATACTCTAATTACTGTTTTCTTTGTGATACTCATATGCCCAAAGGCAGGCAGGGCCCTCCTTTGATCAACTCCTATGTCCTTTCAGCATGACTCCTGAAATCCTACAAACCATTCTTGTTTTGCTCCAGATATATCCTGAGGTTTTCTCTGCCCCAAACATGTAATAAGCTACCCTCTGGAAGTCCTATTTCTTTGTAGAGACCAATTCTGGGCAAAGGGGGTACTGGGCAAGAGGGCCTCCACTGCTTTTCTCCGTAATTAGAGGGCTAGAGTGAAGTGTCTTTAAGGACTTGTATCATAATAAATGCTCTGATTTGGCAGATACTATTGTAACCTACTTATAGTCATAGTCCCGGACTTCATTCACCACCATGTTATTTATTATTCTTTCTTTCCTCAAGGCAGCCGAGGCTGAGAGCTTATGTCATGTGTCTAAGAGCTTATGTCATGTGACATCCTTTGTAAGCAGCAGATGCTATTTCAAACCTGGTCCAGTCCCAAAACTCATAATCTCCATTTTACAGAACTTTGTGAAACAGAGGCTATAGTTCTGGTCCTTTCTTCATTTATTCCATCAGTCAGTCCTTCCTTACAGCCTAGAACTTGTCTTCTTTCCTTCTCCATTCTCTGTCAAGTGTTATAAAGTGATCTAGGTATATCCTGCCATTCTGAACACACTGCCAGTGATGAAGGAAATAAAGTTTCCTGTAATTACATGAAAATAGGAAAAAGATCTTTTAAAAATTATTTTTATACCTTTAAGAACTATTCTCTCAAGGCAATCAAATTACCTGACATTTCAAGGTCAAGGTTGGGATAAAGAGTAGAGAATAAATGAACAACAAAAGAAATAACCTGGACAGTACAAGACAGCAAAGCAACAGTGAATGAGGATTAAAATCTTTCCAAATCCTAAATTTCAGAATAAATGACCTCCTTAAAAAATCAGTCTGATGATCAAATAAGAGCCCATTTAAAGCTCTATCTCAGCACCTGGCATAGAGCAAATGCTCAAAACATGTTATCAGCCATTAGTAGAGTTACTTCTTTCTGAACCAGCCAGTGTATGAAGCACCTACAGTATTACGATTTAAGCTGGAGGTTAGTATAAACAAAAAGTCCTGCCTGTCAAATAATTAAAATAACTATTTCAAGGATGAATTTTATTGACAGAAATGCTTATAAAAGTCACAAGTTTCTGTTTTGACTCAAAGGAAGAAGATGGCCTGGCAGAGGCAGGGTGAGCCAGCTCAGAGGAATGGGATATATTTGGCATGCTTTAGTGGAAACCATCCACCCACCCTCTTTCACAGCCTGAGAAAAATAAATGAGTCAAAAGTTATTGAGCTCAGAACTATGGTGGATTAATATAAATTAAAGATACGTCTTTATTAGATATTAAGTCAAATAGCTTAAGGATTTAAGGTATCTTGCCTTCATCAAGAAGTCAAAGGGAAATCTTATTTTTAGGACATAAAAAAGACTGTGTCACCCAAGCCCTACTTCCTCCATCACATCACACTTCGTTTACTTTGGTTTCTTCATTCAGACTGATCATAGTCCCAAATTGGGATCTACTTAAAGTCTCTGTTGGTCTTCAGTCTTAGAGATGCTGGAATCAAATAAATTGCAGTCAGCTCAGTAGGATGTGGTAATGACATAATCAAGAAAATTGGAAGGTCCCTGTCCCACATATTATAAAATGTCTTTTATGTAAAAGCAGAAGGAAAATCCTTAAACCACTGGTACACAGCAAATCTTAGTCAAAGTTGATCTCAGTTTGTGTAGACAGTGGCACAAGTTGATGGTAACTAGTTCCTTTAAGTTCCTGATTTCTCAAGTACAGAATAAATTAGCTAAGCAAGCTGAGCAACCAAATTAGTAACTTCAGCCAATTCAATAGAATTTTTTAAAGATAATTTAAAAATATTATATATGATCGAAGTCTTTCTATGTAGTGTTGGAAGTAGGTGTTAGGTTAGACATTGTAATGAAAACCTAATCTTTTACTGTTACATATATATGTGTGTGTGTGTATATGTGTATATACATATGTGTGTGTGTGTGTGTGTATTCCTTGTAATTGTCACTTCTGTATCATCCAGCCAAGTATTCATTGAGAAATTTACCTCTCAAACTTCTAAAAATGCAGCACCAGTTTTGTATTTCTCTGTGAACACTTCCATTAAAAGAGGGCTAGAAAAATACACATAAGTATAAGTGTTTCCTTCAGCACTCTGGGTGTCTAGGGAGTTTGTCCTTTGCCCACTTCTCTGGATAATGAAGAGTAAGTCTCTCACATGAAATGAAATCCCCAAGCTTACTCCACTTACAGGAATAGCAGTCACATTTACTTTATTTCCAGAGCACAGGAATCCTGATCTAAAAAATCAAACTGAGAGCTAGTCTGGGACCCAAAAAGCCCTTCAATCTAAGAAAAGACAAACTACTTTGTAAGGATATCAGAAAATAATTAGGATTTCAAAAATTTGAGGTAATACAACCGTATGTCCAAGGTTAGGGATATAATTTTTTCTGTCACACTTGAAACATTTATTAAAGTTGAACAGTTAGAAAAATTGACCACAGACAACAACAAAAGGAATCTCAATAAATGAAAAAACTCAGTACCACGGACATCAAGTTTTCTAACCCCAAGAAAACACAAGGAAAAATCACAAACAAATTTTAAAAAGTGACTCATTGTATTTGGACAATAAGAAATATTTTTCTAAATATTTCATAAGTTAAAGAACAAATCATTATAAAAATTACAAAATATTTAGAAATGAATGCCATTCATTATATGGAATGCAACATTGCAGAGCTTAGAAGAAAAAAATTGGATATAGTAGTAAAGAAGAAAAATAAAAAGTTAATGATCTAAAGTATTCATTTCAAGAAGTTTGCCATTCCCGTCATGGCTCAGTGGTTAATGAATCCGACTAGGAACCATGAGGTTTTGGTTCAACCCCTGGCCTCTCTCAGTGGACTAAGGATCCAGCATTGCCGTGAGCTGTGGTGTAGGTCGCAGATGCGGCTTGGATCCCGCTTTGCTGTGGTTCTGGCATAGGCTGGTGGCTACAGCTCTGATTAGACCCCTAGCCTGGGAACCTCCATATGTTGTGGGTGGAGGCCCTAGAAAAGACAAAAAAAATAATAATAAGTTATGTAATAAAGTAGAAAGAAGAAATAAATGTAAGAACATAAGTGGATGAAATACAAAAGAAAGCTAACTAGGCTTAATAAAATCAAAACTGACTCTTTACAGACCTGTAAAATAGATAAAACTCTCCAAAACTGGTCAATGATAAACAGGAAAATGCACAGATCAACAATACTAGATATGAAAATTAAATATAAATTTTGATGGAGTTCCTTTTGTGGCTTAGTGGTTAACAAATCTGACTAGGAACCATGAGGTTGTGGGTTCGATCCCTGGGCTTGCTCAGTGGGTTAAGGATCTGGCATTGCCCTGAGCTGTGGTGTAGGTCACAGACGTGGCTCAGATCCCATGTTGCTGTGGCTCTGGCATAGGCCAGCAGCTACAGCTCCGATTAGACCCCTAGCCTGGGAACCTCCATATGCCACAAGTGCGGCCATGGAAAAGACAAAAAAAGACTAAATATATATATATATATATATATGTATATTAGTAAAACATTAAAAAATAAAAATCAGAAATTCCCTTATGGCATAGCAGGTTAAGAATCCAGCATTGTCACTGCAGTGATTTGGGTAGCTGCTGTGGCATGGGTTCAATTCCTGGCCTGGGAACTTCTGCATGCCTCAGGTGTGACCAAGAAAACTTTTTTTAATCACTTGAGAATTTTAATAACCCAAAAAGGATCTATGAATATTTAAAAGCAAGTTGAGATGTTCCACTGTGGCTTAGCTATAATGAACCCAACTAGTATCCATGAGGAAGCAGGTTTGATCCCTGGCCTTGCTCAGTGGGTTAAAGATTCAGCGTTACTGTGAGCTGTGGTGTAGGTTGCAGACCCGCAGCCCAGATCTGGCATTGCTGTGGCTGTGGCATAGGCCAGTAGCTGCAGCTTTAATTCAACCCCTAGCCTGGGAACTTCCATATGCCACATATAAATAGAATGTGGTACATGCAGACAATAAAATACTACTCAACTCTAAAAAGAAGTGCATTATCAAGTCATGAAAAAACATGGAAGAAACTTAAATGCCTATTACTAAGTGAAAGAAGCTAATTTGAAAAGGCTACAAACTGTATGATTCCAATTATGTGACATTCTGGTAAAGGCAACACTATGGAGACAGACAAAGATCAGTGGTTGCCAAGGGTTGGAGATAGGGAGGGATGAATCAGCAGATCACAGATGATTTTAGGGCGGTGAAAGTACTCTGTATGATACTGTGATGGTGGATACGTGTCATACATTTGTCATAACTCAGAGAATATGCAACACCAAGAGTGAAACCTAATGTCAACCTTAGACTTTTGATAATAATGATGTGTCAGTGTAGGTTCATCAGTTGTAACAAATGTACTGCTCTATGGAGTGTGTTGATAATGAAGGAATCTGAGGTGAGTAGAGACAGGGAGTTTTTGAGAACTTTCTGTGCAGTTTGCTCTTTAAAAAACAAACAAACAAAAAAAAACCTGCTCTTTAAAAAAAGTCTATTTAGGAAGTTCCTGTTGTGGCTCAGTGGTTTATGTATCTGACCAGGAACCATGAGGTTGTGGGTTCGATCCTTGGCCTTGCTCAGTGGGTTGAGGCTCTGGCATTGCCATGAGCTGTGGTGTAGGTAGGTGGCTTGGATCTGGCATTGCTGTGGCTCTGGCATAGGCCTGTGGCTACAGCTCCTCTTCCACCCCTAGCCTGGGAACCTCCATATGCCATGAGTGCCGCACCAGAAAAGACAACAACAACAACAACAACAACAACAACAACAAAAAGTCTATTTAAAAAGAAAACTGCTCCTTTAAAAAAAAAAAAAAACATTTATTTATTTTGTCTTTTGTCTTTTTCAGGGCCGCACCCGTGGCATATGGAGGTTCCCAGGCTAGGGGTCAAATTGAAGCTACAGCTGCCAGACTATACCACAGCCAAAGCAACACCAGATCCGGGCCACGTCTGTGACCTACCAACAGCTCACAGCAATGCCAGATCCTTAACCCACTGAGTGAGGCCAGGGATTGAACCCGCAACCTCATGGTTCCTAGTCAGATTCATTTCTGCTGCGCCATGACAGGAATTCCAAAAAAGTCTATTTAAAAAGAAAAAAAAGGAGTTCCTGTTGTGGCTCAGTGGTTAATGAATCCAAATAGGAACCACGAGGTTGAGGGTTCGATCCCTGGCCTCACTCATTGGGTTAAGGGTTTGGCATTGCCGTGAGCTGTGGTGTAGGCTTCAGACGTGGCTTGGATCCCATGTTATTGTGGCTGTGGCATAGGCTGGCAACTGAAGCTCTGATTAAACCCTTATCCTGGGAATCTCCACATGCCATTGTTGCAGCCCTAGAAAAGACAAAAGAAAAAAAAAAGAAAAAAAAGCAACAATCTTTGATTATTTTACAATTGTTTTACCAAATATTTGAAGAACGATAATAAAAATCTTAATACATTAGAAACAAAATCCAGCCATGTATTGAAACTTTAAAAAAAAAAAAGACTTTTTGCCAGAATGAAGTGATGGTTTAACTTCAGAAAATCTATCAATGTACAAGCCAGTTTAACATGTTTTAAAAGGAAAAATACATAATTATTTCCATAGATCTAAAGAAACTCCTTTAACAACTGTAAAGCCTATTTTCAATTAGAAAATAAATTCTTGGCAAAGTAAGAATAGAAGGGAAAACTGATGACCTTATAAAAGATGTCCTCCAAGAAACAACAAATACTGTACTCAGTGCTGAAACATTAAAAGTATTTCCTCACAATCAAGAAAAATTCAAGGATTTTCAGTATCGGCTATTCTATTTAACCCAAAGTTCTAGCCTCCACGGTAATACCAGAGGAGAATATAAAATGTATAATGAGGAGTTCCTGCTATGACACAGCAGGTTAAGGATCCAGTATTGTCTCTGTGGCAGCTCCAGTTGCTGCTGAGGCGCAGGTTTGATCCCCAGCCTGGCACAGTGGGTTAAGGATCCAGCATTGCTGCAGCTATAGTAGAGGTTGCAGTTTGGGTTTAGTCCCTGGCCAGGGAACTTCTGTGTGCCATGGGTATAGCCAGAAAAAAACTTTTTTTAATGTATAATGATTGAAAAGGAAGAAAAAAATCTTGCCATTAATTTCAGACAATGTAATTATTTATATATGTATTTCTGTTTCAAGGTAACATATTACCACAAGTATAGCAGCTTCAAACAATGTACCTTTATTATCTCATAGTTCTGTGGAATTTTGTTCTCTGCTCAGGGTCTCAGAAACAGAAATAGGAGGGACCCTGTTTCTATTACCACCTGGAACTCAAGGTCCTCTTTCAAGCTCATGCAGTTGTTGGCAGAATTAAATTCCTTATAGTTGTAGGACTGAGGTTTCCATTTCCTTGATTTCCTCTCAGCTCCCAGAAGCTGCCCACAGCCCCTTGCCACATGGCTCACGCTGTAACAGTGTTTTATTCAAAGCCACCAGGAGAATCTTTCCCTTTCTGGGCTAAGACTGAGTCTTATATAACATAATAATATAAATGACTATCCATCATCTTTACCATATGATATAACCTAATCTAAGGAGTGACTATTCCAGCATATTCATGGGTCCTGCCACACTCAGTGGAGGAGATTACATGGGGTCTGTATACCAGAAGGTGAGAATCTTGGGTACTTTCTTAGACTTTTGCCTACTATGACATAGAACATCCTAGAGATTCTTTAAAACTATTACACCTAATGCGACATTTAACAGGTTACTATATATAAGATCAGCAATAAAAAAGTATTTATACAAGAATCAACCAATAAAAAATGAACCAACTAATAAAAATGTAGCTAAAAAAAGAAGATTCCTATTTTAATACAAAACAAAGCCACCAGATGTTTACCTAGGGAAAAAAAATTCTAACAAAAGCAGTACACGATCCAGGAAAAATTATCAAACTATAAAGAAAAGACACTTAAACAGGTACACATGTTTACCACAGTCACAAATGGCAAAAGTTAGTGTTATAAATAAATTCTCTCTGAATTAATAAAAAGCAATGCAATTCCAGACAAAACCCCAACAGATTTTTTTTCATGGAACTCGTGAAGTTCATTCTCAGATTAATAGCAAGTAACAAAGAGTACAGCTGAGAAAAAGATTGAAGAAAGAGGAGGAAGAATGAGATAGGGACTCAGTCCTTTATTATGTGACTTATTAAGAAGGCTGGAAACACTAAAATAACAAGTGCCAAGTAGTTATAAAATAAGGAGCCCAGATAGACAAATTGACCAAGGAACACATCTATATGCAGGTCCTCACACATGTGAAAAGTCCACTCATGGCAAAGGTGGCATTACAGTTTAGACCAGTGAATGATTCTGGGACAACTGGCTATTGATTTTTTGGGGGGGATCATTTTTTCACACACACATGAAATTATGAATGCCAAAGACCCAGTGTGGAAAACAACATCTTAACACTTGTAGAAGAAAATAAGAGGTTATTTTTATCACACTGGAATAGGAAAGGAATTTCTTTTTTTCCTTTTTTTTTTTTTTTTTTTGGCCACATGCATGACATGCAGAAGTTCCTGAGCTGGGGATCAAACCCAAGCCACAGCAGTAACAACATGGAGTCTTTAACCACTAGGCCTCCAAGTAACTCCAGGAATTTCCTGAATAAGATATAAAAGCACAAACCATGAAAACAATAGATCTGATTACATTCAAATGTAACACATATGTAAAACAAAAGTCAGTATAAATGAAGTGAAAAAAACAAGCCATAGACTGAGAGAAGAAATTTTCAATATGGAAGTTCCCACTGTAGTACAGTGAGTTAAGAATCCGACTGCAGCAGTTCAGGTCACTGTGGAGGTGCGGGTTCAATCAACACCTAGACATGGTGGATTAAGGATATGGCATTGCCACAACTGTGGCATAGGTCGCAGCTGTGGTTTCTATTCAATCCTGGGCCCAGGGAACTTCCATATTGCCATGGGTGTTGCCAAAAAAAAAAAGAAGTTTTCAATATGCATAATTGACTGCATCAGTGGGCTCCACCTCTTCCATGAGTTTATCAACAGAGAGCCCAGTGAAGTGGAGGCAGACAAGTACTATGAGATCAGGACATCTATTCTTCTGATGTCCGTGGATGTCCCTGTACCTAGGTATGACTCTCAACCAAAGACACAGCTCCTAACAGAGCCCTCTGAAAACAGCCTCACTGTCCCCAGCTTCTTCCTCTGCCCTACTGGCTTAGGGGTACCACAGCCCGATTGCTCATAGCCCTTATGGTTTCCCTAAACTCTGACCCCATCTTATTCACACTCACTTCCAATTACCCAACTTAAGTTTGCCGTCTAGTCTTCCCTGGAACACTGAATTGTATACCTGGTACAAATTCTGCTCTTAATGTGTAACTGTGTAAGGCAAGTTACTGGATCTGTCTGACTCCAATTACTTCATCTATAAATGGTGCAGCTGTGGGAATTAATTAGTATAATTTACATAAGCTCCTCAGCACAGTATCCGGAACATAAGCAGATAGTAAGCAGTTGCTGTTGTTGTCATGATGCTGGTGGTTATTGTTGTCATCACTGCTAATATTTCTTCATTGCTACCCAATGATCTCAGTAGCACCTAACCATAGTTGGGCAAAAACACCAAAGCTGACCCTAAGACAGGGTTGCTAACCATACTTAAAGATCTCTCCAGAGTTTTCATAAGGTCATCATCATAATAAATATTGAACACTCTTTACCTAATGGAATTACATAGACTTACTTGTCTTCTATCCACTTATGGCAAATGCACCAGTCCATTTCATCTCTGGCAGCAAGAGAAGGCGTTGTTATTTGCAAAGCCAGGCCCTACCAATCACTCATACATTCCCCAGACACCTACAGGTATGTCAGCCATGCACTTGCAAATATGGGTTTCCTTAAACGGCAGCCAACACAAACCAGTGGTGGAGGCCAGCCAACACCTACTGCTGCACCTGTGTGTACCTCTGCTGGCCACCGGCCTCAAGGATGAGTTCTGCAAGCCAGTGACCCTAACATTGGTCCTTACATACCTAATAACACTCATATTCAGGTAGACTGTCCCCACTTAGCTTCAATTTTATACACATATTTGTTAAATACTACAAGTTATAACACAGAATAAACACTTTGTTATGACATACTGAACCATTCAAAGAAAACCACAGTGAGAACTTTGGGGAAATGCAGGGAGCCGAGAAAATGCAGGGACTTGAGGAAGGGACCTTGCCTGATGGCAAAAAAAACCCAAAGGCAGGTTCCTAACCAAGGAAGGGAGCTCACCTGAACGGTACAAGCCGAAGGTGGGCTTCTGTTCAGGATAAAAGCCTGCCTGTCTGGTGCAAAACCGAGGGCAGGCTGAAGCCTGCCTGTACGGTAAAAAACCGAGGGCAGGCTGCAGTGAAAAACCGAGGGCAGGCTGCAGTGAAAAACCGAGGGCAGGCCTCAGATTACATGGCTCTCTTGTTGATGTTGATGGGGAAGAATTGGGGCTTTCCTGCGAAAACAATTTCCATGTTTGTGCCGTAGAACATGGATTGTTTCCCAGGTGACCTAGTCTTTCCTGTTCTTTCACTTGTTATTCAGTTTTTCCTCAGTCTTTCCTGTTATTTGCTTATTATTATTTTCCATTCTTATTTTCCTGTGGTGATTTGTGATTTAACAAAATTACAACAATAATATGATAAGAATTTCATCCTGAAGGACTTTCCCCTATTCAAATCTAATCTAATTAAAGACATAGTGTTTATCTACTAACTAGTTATACAGTAAACTTTAGAGTTAGGATTTTAATGAGGTTTATAAAAGTTAGACATATATTGTTCATGATCAAAAGAAACCTAGCTGTGAGTTTTGTCCTTGATTTTAGAAGCTTTTAGTGATAGCTGGCTAAGTTGATTTGTATTTTCTCACGCTGTCTCTCTGCCAAGGACACTTTGAAGATAGACACTAGTCTGAAGGCAAGAATTGTTATGTCTGTGGCCTCTTCAGTCTGTAAAGATTGGCTGGCCATGAGATGGTTTGTGCTGGGTCTCCTCTTTCCCACATGATGTGTTGTGCCTGTTTGTCCTTGAATCGTACTCACTAAATTTAGTTAAGTTGAAGATTTTAGAACATGACGTATTGCTGCTATACCACGTGATTAAAAAACAAAATCTAAAAGTTGACCAATGTACTAACACTGTGATGTAATCTGTAGTTAGAAACTGTCTATATAATCAACCACTCATGCCAATAAAATTTGAGCAGTTCAGCGCCCTGAAAGAAGGGACAAAGAGATTGTTTCCATGTGCAATCGCCAATGCTGTACCTCTCCTTCAGGGAGTGAACTCCCTGGCAGCCGGAGCTGGCCTCCAGCAGGGAAACACTGAGTTACCTCGCTCTATGGAGAAGGATGGGACATTCTAAACTGTAGGTCTTTTCAAATCATGTATATCTGTTAATTTTATTTTTATAGGATATTTATTCCACCCTAATTATGTTTGCATGGTATCTAAGAACTGTTAGAGTGTCAGAGCCTTAGACTGTGTGAAGGGTGAGGGTGGGGACCTTTCCAGGGTGATAGACATGCTCTGTGTCCCAATTGAGGTGCTGGTTATGTCGATTCATACATTTGAGAAAGCTCACAGAACTGCACATTTTTAAGACCTGGGAATTTCTCTGTAGGGCTTAACTCAGTTTGAGGTTATAGGAACTTATAGAAGGATAGAAAAGCTAAAACTTAAGTTCTAAAAGGATACACTTGTTAAGCGTATCCCACCATACCAATTTCTTGACGTAATAAGGAGATTGATCTAATGTCCCCAGGAGTTTGCTAAATAATTGCTGGTGAGAGGAGGTGACTCAGAGACCTGTGAGTGGATAAAGGAGTCAGCTGACCATTAGCCTTTGCAGAGAGTAAACTGCTCACTTAATTATAGGGTCAGCACCTCCACTGTCTAGGCTCATTCAGAGTGGGGTTGACCTGGTGACACCCTAGCTTTCTGGAAAAGGCTTCAGCCACTAATAGACATTTATTTTTTGGGAGCATGTGCTCAAAGTTGCTGTGGTTACCCCGAAGGCCCAGAAGACCATGAATTGGATTCCTAGGTGGCTGAACTAGAAAACTACAGATTATTGGCTGACTGCTTGATGTTATTCTAAAAGGGTGTCTTGGTGATGTGCCCCAGGGCTCTTTCTCAAACGTAGTTAACAGTTCGGGTGAGTATAGAGGATACACCGAATATTGAGAAGTCACACATAGGGAGGAGACCACCTGTGAAAAGGACTTTGTGCTCACAGTTCACATCACCTGAACCAGAACAATGCCTGGGCCCAAACTGAAAAGTTAAACCAGAGTAAATTAAAAAACAAACTACTAGGAGTTCTTGTTGGGGCTCAGCAGATTAAGAACCCATCTAGTATCCATGAGGACATGGCTTCAATCCCTGGCCTCACTCAGTGGATTAAGGATATGGCATTGCCACAAGCTGTGTATATAGCAGATGCAGCTTAGAGTTGCTGTGGCTGTGATGCAGGCCTGAAGCTGCAGCTCTGATTCAACCCCAGCCAGGGAAATTCCATATGCCACAGGTGAGGCCCTGAAAAGGAAAAAACAAAGAACAACAGCAACAACAACAACAACAAAAAACTGCCATTAGGTCAAAAAGCTAGTTGTCAAATCCAGGGTGTCATTGGGGAAACCTGACTTGATAGAAATAAGCCCTGTGGTTTTAGATGGTCACATGTGCAGTTATGAGTCAATGACAGTACAGTTAGTTACAAACTGACTGCAGTGACAGATCCAATAACCTCAACACTATCATTTTAGGTTCCAGGTGCCACATTTTAAGAGTGACATTGACAAGCTGAAGTGTGTGCCCAAGAGAAAGATCAGGATGGTAGGAGACATAAACACCGCATTCTACTACAGACATTTTAGGAAATGCATTGCTTAGCCTGAAGAAGAGCAGACAGGTGTAGGTTAAGTGACTAATCATCCTAGTTTGCCCAAGACTGAGAGAGTTTCCAGATACAGAGCTTGATTCAGTTTAAAACCAGGACAAGAGTTCCTGTCATGGCTCAGTGGTTAATGAATCCGACTAGGAACCATGAGGTTGAGGGTTCGATCCCTGGCCTTGCTCAGTGGGTTAAGGATCTGGCATCGTGGTGAGCTGTAGTATAGGTCTCAGACGTGGCTCAGATCCCGTGTTGCTATTTCTATGGCTGTGGTGTAGGCTGGTGGGCTGCAGCTCTGATTAGACCCTGAGCCTGGGAACCTCCATATGCTGTGGGAGTGGCCCTAGAAAAAAAGAAAAAAAAAAAAAAAAAAACAGGACAGTCCCAGGTAAACCACTACAAGCTATCACCCTAGGTCGAAGTGATAGTAGGCTATGAGGTGCCAGGACACATGGCTGCAGATTTCCACATATTGGAGATGCTTATTCTCAGCTGCCCTCAAGTGGCCCAAGGCTACAGTAGGAGTTACCCAGAGGCAGAGCTGATCTCAAGGTAAGAAAGGCCCTGAGGGACCCAAGGAACTTTCTCAGGAGAGGGAGCATCACAGGGCAGGTCAGCATGAGGAGGGGTTCACAACTCCTGGGATATGGAAACGCTTTAAACATGCATACAGGAATTCCCGTCGTGGCTCAGCAGTTAACGAACCTGGCTAGCATCCGTGAGGATGCGGGTTCAATCCCTGGCCTCGCTCAGTAGGTTAAGGATCTGGCGATGCTGTAAGCTGGGGTATAGATTGCAGACATACTTGGATCCCACATTGCTGTGGCTGTGGTGTAGACCAGAGGCTATAGCTCCAAATGGACCCCTAACCTGGGAACCTCCATATGCCACGGGTGTGGCCCTAAAAAGCCAAAAGACAAAAAAAAACAAAACCAGAAACATGCATACATACACGCCAGAAAATTCATCGTGGTCTCAACCTCCATATTCCTCAGTGCTTCTAAAGGTATCTGTGTTATATTATTCACAATGGGGTCTTGATACATTTGGAAAGTGGGAAATGTGATTTATTCTTTCTATGAAGAATGCTCAGCTCCCAGTTCCCATGCAGGTTTTCCAACCCCCTCCCCATTCTGGTCCACTTCCAAGTTTGCCATCCTCAGGGGAAAGGGTGAGGCTGGATATTGCTAAAGATCCCTTTCCACTCCAAGGTTCATGTATGTCCAGGGCTTGGCATCATGCCTGAGCCATAGTAAGTGCCTAAGAAATGGTGGTTAACACTTCTCTTCATCATCATCATGTCTTCTCCCAAACACATCTTTTCTTTCCCAGACTCCACTCTGCCTAAGACAGAGCTCTCGCAGGTAACCAAGTCACCAAAAACCTTTTAGAGGCCTTGTTGAGTAAGGGGTTTATTTTCTCACAGAAGAAGTCTGGAGATTAGCAGATGCGGGAAGTCATTAAAGAGACAGGCTTCTTCCTGCTCCAACTTTCTCAGTGTGCAGCTCTTGTAGAAAAGTGGCTGCCACAACTCCAGGCCTTGCACCTGCATTCCAGGAAGGAGGATGGCATAAGAGCTCCTTAGTTGAGTCAGACCCTTTTATTTTTATTTTTATTTTTTGTCTTTTGAGGGCCGTACCCACAGCATTCAGGGGTTCCCAGGCTAGGGGTCCAATCAGAGCTGTAGCCAATGGCCTACGCCACAACCATAGTCACGCAGGATCCGAGCCTCATCTGTAACCTACACCACAGCTCATGGCAACACCAGATCCTTTACCCCTGGCCTGAGCAAGGCCAGGGATCGAACCTGCGTCCTCATAGATGGATTGGGTTCGTTAACTGCTGAGGCATGACAGGAACTCCCCAGACCCCTTTTAGAAGCCATTCCTGGAAACCTCCTGTAGAAACTCCTTGGATGTCATTGGTCAATACTGGGTCAAACAGCCACCCTTGGCTGCAAGGGCATTGGCACAGTATTTAGGGGACACATTGCCACACTGAACAACACTGGGGTCTGGTTAGCAAGGAAGAAATGGAGAATGGATATTGGGTAGGCAGAGAGCAGTGTCTGCCTCAGCCACTTCCTTAGGGCACATACGCTTGTTACCTCCTTGTCCCGTCACTGCTCCTGGGGGAACTAAGAAAAACCACAGTCCAAATGTCAGGGCTGGAGTCTAAAGCCCCAAGCAGGAGAGCAAGGATGTCAGAAAGAGAGTGAGCACGGGCTGCCATACTGTGTCTTGGAAAGGACCTCCATGACTCCCAAAGCAGAACTGCTCACAGTGAAAACCGGGTCCAGGGAATTTTTGTTTATGAAAAACAGCACAGCTAGAAATGGAAAAAAGATTGGGTAAGTCTTTTTTTTTCTTAAGACTAGGGGAATTGGCATAACTATTAAAAAGAATGTTCTACCAGGGCCCTCTCTTCTGAAAATAAAAACAAAATGACTAAAAGGTAAGCCAACAGGAGGCAGGCCTTATGCAGAGTGAGTAGTATTACAAGGTTTGTGCAATGATTAAGAAATACAAAAGAGCTAGGCCTGCTTAGATGATTCACAATTCTGACTTGCTTGCTTGCTGTCTGCCAGTGCCTGGAAAGTGCCAATATGTATACCTACAGCACCCCCTACACAGGCACCCAGATAGGGAAGCATATGAAGACGGTTTTCCATCATCTTAACTGCAACTTCCTAAACCATTGTTGCTTGAAGTCTGGTCCCTGGACCTGGACCTTTAGCAACAGCATCACCTGGGAACTTGTTAGAAATGCAAAACCTCAGGGCCATCCCAGATCTTCTGGGATTCTGGGCATATTTTGAGAACCACTAGAGTAGATCAATGTCTAATAGTAATAACGTCAATGAGAGTAACAAGTTTGTGGCTTTCTACCATATGTCTGTCACAAGAGAATTTCTAAGCCAGTAAAAAGGTAAATCAGTCTCCTGGACTCTCTACTATCTAACAAGTTCAGGAAGAGTTTAGGGTATGAGGTGATTTAGGAAAACCTTCTCTCCAGGCCTGCCATTAAATTTATATCTTAATTTTTTTTATTCCAATCACAGCATCTGTCTTAAAAGTCATAGCAAGAAATGATTTATTTTCAGAAATTGATCTCGTTAGAGTTCTGGCACCAAATATAGGGATAAGATGTATCAAAGAGTTCTGCATACCCTTAGTATTGTCATAGCCCCAGTTAATGAGATAGACCCCAATTTGAACATGATACCTATCATGGGATGAATTTGCTCCTCCCACAAAGTCATATGTTGAAGTCCTAACCCTCAGACTTTAAAGAATTGTAAGGCGCAACGGAGTCATTCAGGTGGGCCCTTGTCTAATATGTCTGGTGTCCTTGGAAGAAGAGAAGACTAGGACACAGACACAGAGGGAAGACCGTGTGAGGACACAGGGCAACAGCAGCCATCAGCAAGACAAGGAGAGAGGCTTCAGATGAAATCAACCCTGCCAAACCTTGATCTCAGACTTCTAGCCTCCGGACTTGTGAGAAAATAAATTTGGGCTGTTTAAGCTACCCAGTCTGTGGCACTTTGTTATGGCAGCCCTAGCAAACTATTAACAACCATGAAAGACACGTGATGAAGTTGGGCCTCGATTAGCACTTCCTGTTGCGGTAGGCATTTGTGCTGTTCCAAATACCTCCAGCTCCCTAGCTACTGAGGAACATAATGAAATTGTACCTTTCCACCCCCTGAAGAAGTTAGGCATGGCCATATGACATGCTTGAGCCAATAAAAAGTGAGCATAAATGACATGCCACTTCTGAAAGGAACTTAAGTGCCTGAGCGCAATTGTCCCTGCTTTCTTTTCTCCTCAGCCATAGCAAGGCTCCTGAGGAAGCTGTTCCATCAGCCTGCTCCTGGAACAGGTGATACGGGCTGAGCCCCCAGCCAACTGGTAATGGACTTATCGTGAGAGCAGCAAATAAATCTTTATTATTCTAAGCCCTGAGAGTTAGGCATATTCATTATTGCAGTATATCCTAGCTTCTCCTGACTGGTACCATAGTTTACTCACCATTTCAAACCTGAGTCATCTTATTTACCACATTTCAAACTTTCAGTTGTTTTGTTTAATTCAGATAATAGGCATCTCCATTGATTTGGGGGGGTTGGATTTTTTTGTAATTTATTGAAGTGTATTTGATTTACAATGTTGTGTTAATTTCTGCTGTATAGCAAAGTGGTTCAGTTATATATTTTTTTCATATTCTTTTCCATTATGGTTTATTGCAGGATATTAAATATAGTACCATGTGCTATACAGTAGGACCTTGTTGTTTAACCATCATATATATATATATACATATATATACACATACATATATATATACATATATACATATATACATATATATACACACATATATATATACATATATACATATATATATACACACATATATATATGTGTATATATATATACATATATATATATATATATATATATATACTTTGTATCTCCTAATTCCAAACTCCCAATCTCTCCCACACCCCCTCCTCCTTAGCAACCACAAGTCTGTTCTCTATGTGAGTCTCTTTCTGTTTCATAGATAAGTTCATTTGTGACTTTTTTTTTGTCTTTTTAGGGCCACACCTGCGGCATATGGAAGTTCCTGGGCTAGGGTTGAATCAGAGGGACAGCTGCTCACCTGCACCACAGCCACAGCAACACTGGATCTGAGCTGTATTAGTTACCTATGTCACAGCTTGCAGCAACGCTGGATCCTAACCCACTGAGTGAGGCCAGGGGTTGAAAACCCATAGCCTCATGGACACTGTGTCAGGTACTTAACCCACTGAGCCACAATGGAAACTCTGTGACATATTTTAGATTTGCCTAGAAGTGATAATCATGGTATTTGTCTTTCTCTTTCTGACTTAGTTCTCTTGGTATGATAATCTCTAGTCCATCTATATTGCTGCAAATGGCATTATTTCATTCTTTTTCAAGGCTGAGTCATATTCCATTGTAAATACATGTACCACATATTCTTTATCCAGTCCTCTGTTGATGGACATTTAGGTTGTTTCCATGTCTTGGCTATTGTGCATAGTGCTGCTGTGAACACTGGGGTGCATGTATCTTTTCAAATTAAAGTTTTTTCTAGAGGAGTTTGGATTTTTTAAAACTTAAATATGTGGCACCTACATGCTACTAAGGGGGCACAGGGCTTCTTACAGAAGGTGGGAAGATGTCACTAAGGTTAGTCCCAAGTAAAGACAGTTTAGCAAGTCTCCCTGCACTGGGCAGGCACAACTAAAGGAGGGTATAACCACAGTGTTCCAGACTGGAAGTTCCCTCTGATTACAATCTCATTCATCCCACACTTGGCCTTTTACACAAAAGACTGAAGCCAATTTGGGCGGTTGAGCTGAGACTAGACCTTATTCTTCCTGCCTGTCAGACCAGAGCCCTTTGCACTAGTCCATACTTATTAGTCCTTTAAGCATCAAAAGATAGATTCTCATTCTAGCCAGCAATAGTACCTCCTTGTCGAAAAGCCTGGTCATAATTCCAGTTATTTACCAATGAAAATCATTTTGCATGAACACTTGTTTCCAAAAACTACTTTCATATGATGTAACCTGTATGCTTTTTTTTCAGCTTAGGTGTGCAGAACTTCTGAGGAATTTCATGGGTTTTTTTGTTTGTTTGTTTGTTTGTCTTTTTGCCATTTCTTGGGCCGCTTCCTCGGCATATGGAGGTTCCCAGGATAGGGGTCTAATCGGAGCTGTAGCTGCCAGCCTACGCCAGAGCCACAGCAACGTGGGATCCGAGCCATGTCTGTGACCTACACCACAGCTCAAGGCAACACCGTATCATTAACCCACTGAGCAAGGGCAGGGATCGAACTCGCAACCTCATGGTTCCTAGTTGGATTCGTTAACCACTGCGCCATGACAGGAACTTCACTTCTGAAGAATTTCTAAGAACAAATTCCATTTCTGGACTAATAGGTCTTCCACCTTTTTGCTTCGCCTCAGGTAGCCTTGGTGCCATTCCAGCCAGTTTCATTGCTGTCCTGTGTTTGTTTGCTCAGGCCACCCCTTCTGCTTAGAACAGCCTGCTCCTTGAGGTTCCCACAACTTACTGACTTTTCTAAACCCACCACAAATCCAGCATTTCTTGCACTGCTTCCTGCCTTGAAGATCCACTCACTGCATCATTACATTCCAAGGAACCCAACCATCCTCTGTGTGTACATTAGTTGTCTAGGTGATAGTGCTATCTATATATTACTCAGGTGATTTACTTATTAGCACTTTGTTCTCACTTTTAGAAGCATGTCCTCTAATGCACCTGTGGAAAGAATGGTAAGGAGGGAAGAAAAGCAGAATGTGGGTTTTATAATACATTGTCCTGTTATCTAGGCTGCCATATGTGAACAGATGCCTTCCTCTGTGGTATGCAGAGTTGGTTTTGGTCTCCCTGATAACATACTCTTTGCAAGTTTGATTGGCCAACAGTAGTATCATAAACAGAGTTTCATAAGACAGTTTCTCCAGGAAGTTTTGGGTATACAGATATTAACAACTATTGAGGATTTTTCTTGGAAGAACATAAAATTCTGAGTAGTATTGATTGCCAGAAAAAAAACTTTAAAATCCTTTCTTTCACTCTGTAATTAATACAGCATCTTAAATAGGAAGGAGTAAACTTTATGATTTCAAGCTTTAAATATTTGTTGCTTGGAAAATTAAAAGTCTAAATTTGTAATTTATTTTACATTGCAATTTATAGATCACCAAGTAGAACGTTAATTCATTCTCAGAATGGCAAATATCCCATCTTAAGTGAGTAATGGAAAAACAAAATGCCATGCCAAATTCACTGGCATATGTATAATTGACCTACAGTGATGCTGTGTTCTTAACTAATGTGACATGCCAGAAATGAGGGCTTACTTTGGAAAACTGAAAAATCCAATACACGCAACACTGACTGTGTTCATTTCATTCCATTAAAAAAAAATCTATTGGCACTTATATGTCAAAATGGGCTTGTCGAAACTTTGCAAAAGATGAACATTTTTCTCAAAGCTTTACAATCTAAGATACTTTTAGTTCTAAATGTGAACACATGGTGGATTTTTAAAGAATTGTTTCATGTCCACAGGGAAGTGGAGCAGAGAATTTCATAACAGTTCTATTCATCTGCTCAAGCTTGGCATATCACTCCCCATCAAGAGTGGTCAAGCAAAGAGGCTGTCCACACTGTGTGCTTTTGCTAACACCAGTGTTGATAACACTTAATTTGAAAACAGGCTTTTGCTTTAGAAGCCACCTGTTTCTGGTTGGCATAAATGTAACTCCCACAGTGGCCTCAGGCTGAGATCCTCCTGGACCAGAGTTGGCCCAGAGACCTGAAGTCCATTTAGGCTCATTGAGATGTGGAGAGACGCGCCGCCTGACATAACTAAGACTTTATTACATTCTCCCACGTCCCCCATGTTAACCAGAATAAAGTGACATTTTCGCTAGTTGTCACCACTCTCCTCCAAAAACCAAACTTTTAATTTAGTACGAAAGGTTGAGTGGTTCCTTCAGTATTCGTCTCTTGAAATAAAATAATTCCAACTTCCCTAACCACAGAGTTGTATGTTCTGGCCTTATTAGCTTTATTGCTGTAACCTAAACCTCTCCAGTCCATCTTGAGTCTCTGGTTGTGGAACGTATAAGACGATGCTTAGGGAAAGGGTGGGCCAGCCTGAGTATGAGCCCTTCTAGGAATGTGACATGGGGCAAGTCACTTACCTCTCTCTGTCCCCAGTTTGCCCCTCTAAATTACCCCTCTAGATTAAATGAGATGATTTTGTTACAGAAAGCATCCAGCATTGTGTCTCAAACACAGATGCCTAGAATACTACTTTCCCTTTCTTTCCCTGGGTCATTGCTATAGTGAAAAGTCAGTTTCATATAACTACACCGTCTGATGGGATCATCGCCAGCCACTAATGGCTCTGTATATTTAAATCAGTTAAAATTACATAAAACTTAAAATTCAGTTCTTCAACTACACTAACCACATTTCAAGCTTTCCGTAGTCACTTGTAGCGAGTGGCCACCGCATTGGACTGTGTGGACATAGAACATCTCCATCAGAAAGTCCTATTGCATAGCGCTCATTACCTTATTCACTTGGATTTCAAGACTTCCAAACCCATCCATGTCAGTCTCTACCTAAACTATGGCATGTGAAGTTTTTTCTTGATAACCAGAATAAATGCAGAACGATTACATTTAGAGAAGCTAAACAACAAGGTCTTACTGTAGAGCACAGGGAACTAGAGCCAGTCTCCTGGGAGAGACCATGATGGAAAATATTAAGAAACTGAGTCATTTTGCTTTATAGCAGAAATTGGCGCAATACTGTAAATCAACTATAATTTTAAAAACTTTTTTAAAAAGAAAGAAAGCTGGCAAGGCAGTCTCTCTGCCGCCAGCTTCCTGGGCCAAAACAGAAAAATAAAAATAAATGCAGCCATTCTCTGTCATATCTCCTTTTTTTTTTTTTTTTTGTCTTTTTAGGGCCACACCCGTGGCATATGGAGATTCCCAAGCTAGGGGTCCAATCAGAGCTGTAGCCGCCGGCCTACACCAGAGCCACAGCAACTCGGGCTCCGAGCTGCGTCTGTGACCTACACCACTGCTCATGGCAATGCTGGATCCTTAACCCACTGAGCAAGGCCAGGGATCAAACCGGCATCCCCATGAATCCTAGTCAGGTTCATTAACCGCTGAGCCATGAAGGGAACTCCATTATCTGTCATATCTCTTTTAGAAGGAACCTTGTCTCCAGCTATACATCTCATTGGATTTAGCTAGAAATGCCTCTCCTTATTCTCACAGATTCATAAAACAGTCCTTAGCTGTCCCACCTCAGCCTAGACCTGCATCTAGGACCCTCAGCAGTGCCCCTGTCCTGCCCCTTGAGAGTCTGGTGGTGTTTAAGAACCACACTGAAAGCTCCAACCTTGGCCTTTTTTCCCAAAACAAAAGGCCATCTCTGGGGACTTGCTACAGCCAGTGTGAGCCTTGGGTAACTTATGGGCCCAATGTTTGGGATTTGGTGAATTTCCCCATGAATCCCAAGCACCATCCAGGGAGAGATCAGGATGGAGTGAGCAGGGCCTTTGTTCTTTCCATCACTAGCAAACCATCTCCCTCCAGGGGTTTCAGGAGAGATGTTGTGGGCCATGGACACAGCATGGAAAATGTGCAGTGTTGAACCAAAATGGAAGCCAAGAGGTCATCTGGAGCATGTGCGAAGCAGTCCCAAAGAACCAGGTGAGCTGTGTTTTCTTCATGAGCGTTCCTAGTCAATAGCCAAGCTTGGAGAGAAGGTCACATGGGAGTTTTGGTTAAAGAGCTTTCAGTGGATATGGATAGTCAAGGATTGATCATCCATATTCTCCCAATTCTCCCAACCTTCACCTGTGCCAAGGAGAAGAAAAGGGAATGTAGAGTCACATTTTCTGAGTTGCCAATAGCGTCAATAAATTCAAGGTTAATAAGGCTAAAAGTAATAGCTAAGATTTTACTTAATGGCCCAGCCATTTCTAGTCTCTACCATCCCTTCTCATCATTCGTGAAAAGAAATCCACAGTGGATTGCATTCTTTTCAAGATGATATCTAAATTTTTTAAGTTAATAATTGCAGTCACATACATTACTATGAGGTGCTTTACATATATGAAGATATTAGTGCATGTGAGCCTCGCCAACAACTCTGTGAGAGAGGAGGTGCCCCAAGGCACCGGGTGGTGCCAGCTAAATGGCCTCAGCTCACACCTTGCAGCTATGCCTCAAACCAGGCAGCCTGGCTCCAAGTCTGCACTCTGAGCTGCTGTGCTGTCTGCACGTGAAAAATAGAAATGAACCAAAGACTCATGATTGGAGTTATCTCCTTCCACTGGTAGCAGTTCCTGACTATCCTTCAGGAGACATTCTGATATGAACTTCAGCATCCAGAGAGGAGGAGTGGCGGCAGTATTACATCACGTGATTCTTGCTCACCTATATAGAGGGGATGTTTTCGTCCTTTCTAGTCATTGACATCAACAACTTTGCTCTCCAGGCCCCCATTGGGTACTTGAGACTTTGCAAGAGATCCCATCCATCCCTGGTTGTGATGGAGCCATGGCCTGGGTCCCAGCTTCTTCCCATAGGGTCTTTTCTCCCTCACACTCCTCCTGAGTCTGCCCTTCTTAGAGAAGAGCCTAAGAGCTCCCATTCAGCCTGGGAGCAGTCATTTCTCATCTGGGCTCACAGCTAGGCCTGGCCCCTGTGGCTGGAGAAGTTTCAAGCCGTGCTGGTCTCCAAGACCCCACCAACAGCTCCCTTTGCCAGCTGGTTCAGCCCAGAGTTGGTGGCATCTGCCAAAGTGGTCTTCTTAGGTGGGAGGCAGCTGAGGCGTCCCCTGTCCTGGCAGGAGCAGACCCCCCCACAGTACAACGTTATGTATCTCTGGTTCCTGCCAGGAGTATCTGCTTCAGCAACCCATTAGGAACTTTTCAATTGGGGCAGCAAAATCATGCTTCAGTTGGGTTAAACAATGATTTTGGCTTATTGCTTCCTCCAACTAAACAGTCTGGATAGGGCAGGCTTCAGGTAGGTCATGAGCCAGCAGGTCAGTAATATCCCCATGGCTCTGGCTTCTTTCCCTGCCTCATCTCTGCCTTCACCCCGAGGCCCACTCTCCTGAAGATGGCAAGATGATACCAGCAGCTTCTTGGGCCACAGTCAGAGCAAGGGAGGGAAGATCATGCTCTCTCAGAAGAATGAGAGAGCTTCTCTCCAAGACCCCACCAACACCTCCTCATGTCTTGCTTTCTGTGGGGTCAGGGTATTCAGGATGGCTGTTCTCCTGCCATAGGCACTGGGATGTCACTCCAGGACCTTCTTCTTCAGACTTGTAAGATCTTCAGTCAAATAAACCATTCATGTCTCTGTCACTATATCCCTGCCCTTTCTTTAGTCTCATGACTGAACAGTTACAAGGCTTGCAGGCCTGTGAGGTGAAGCCCAAAGCTTGTCCAAGTAGGTCCTGAGTCTATTCCTGAGCCCCCACAATGAGCAGGGGAGTAAGGGTGGAGGGGGAGCCCATAGATATTTGTCAGGTTCTTAACCCGTTGAGCCACAACAGGAACTCTTATAATTGCTAATTTCTTATGGACCTCTTCAGACATCTTTGCACATTTCCACATTTATGTATGCATTCATGTGTGTGTCCTTTGTTTCTTTTTAAACAGCACACAAGTTGCCCGACTCTATACCTTACTGACATTATAGCTTAGAGATGGTTCAGTATCTACACACTTGGATCTCCTTCCTTGATGGCTGCATAATATCCCGCTAGAGGGGGGTACCTAATTATCAACCATGAGAGTTAGATTTCTCTCTAACCTTTTACTTTGCAGTCTTTCATTTTCTTTTCTTTTTTCTTTTTTTTTTTTTTTTTTTTTTTTTTTTTTTTTGCTTTTTAGAGCTGTACCTGTGGCATATGGAAGTTCCAGGCTAGGGGTCAAATCGGAGATACAGCTGCTGGCCTGTGCCACAGCCACGCAGAATCCAAGCCACACGTGCAACCTACACCACAGCTCAGGGTAGCACAAGATCCTTAACCCACTGAGCAAGGGCAGGGATGGAACCTGCATCCTCACGGATCCTAGTTAGGTTCATTAACCACTGAGCTGCAAAGGGAACTCCTCATTCTTTCCTAAAATTTGTATTGATCCCTGTGGTGTGCTAGGCACTGTTCTAGAGACAGCTGAAAATGAGATATTTGAGGCATTTACAGTCCACATGCTGAGAGGAACACTCTCATACATCTTTGGGTACATGTGTGAATTTATAATTTCTATAAACTCTAGAGATAGAATTGCTGGGTCCAAAGGTTTATGCATTGCTAATTTTGATAGATATTGCAGATAGTCCAAGAAGATGTATCAATTTTCTGTCACCATGTACTGAATCCTGTCATACAATTTAAAGTGACTAATTTTTATACTATTATATCCTTAATAGTATAAAGCCAAGTTCTCTATATAAAAATACTCATAGGAATTCCCTTGAGGCTCAGCGGGTTAAGGATTTGGTGTTGTCACTGCTGTGGCACAGGTTCAATCTTGGATTTTTGCATGCCCTGGGCGAGGCCAAAAAAAAAAAAAATTGCTCACAATAACCTGAGCAATGACTAAGGAACTAGGACACACATAGGACATGGGACACTAGTTGGCGATACATCTGGGAACCAGATCCTGCTGGCTGTGACTTTCCTCCCTGCCTATAGGGCAGTCCTCCAGCAAGGCCAAGGAGGAAAGGCCAAACAGGAGATGGTATTTGTGACACAAGAGGACAGGTCCTTTGGCGAACATAGTCTATAGCTAACAATATCACCCACACACATGGTATTTGACAAGGAGGAACAATTCACACACACACACAGGGTAGGAACTGAGAAAAAAATTAGTGATACTCATGACAGATCTTGGCCTGATTTCCTTAGTAGTTAAAGAACTACAAATCAGTCAGAAATCCAACAATCCCATAGATGGAAAAAGGACAAATAGTTCTCAAAGAAGGAAATAATCTCCTGTGTTCCAGCAAATCCATTAATAAAATGAATGCTGTAATTAAAAACTTTGAAAAATGTGTGTTCCTGATCAACATCTGTCTGCCTGGTGTGTAGTTATTATCACTCTTAAAAATAGCTGACCTCAGAAGAGGCCCTGTGCTCACACAGCTGCTCTTGTTCCTGACCATTTCTGTGTGTCTTCCCTCCTGTGTATGACTTTCTATGATTCTCACTGTCTTACAAGAGCTAAGGCTGCCATCGGCCATTCCCACCCTCCCCCTCATGGCCCCAGTGATAGATCCCTGCTTACCTGTCACTGTCTACTCTCCCTGCCAGGACCCTGTTAGGGATCTGCTCAGATCCCTGGGATCCCTTTCCTAGATTTTTCCCCTACATCTAAGTGTGCTTTTGCTTCCAACCTAAGGTACCTCTGACACCTCTCAGGAGGGCTGTCCGGTGTCTCTGCCCCTCTGTACCCATAGAGTAGGGCCTGGATGTTAACTAGTGTGGCCCTTAGCCAATAACTCATAGGCATAGGAGGATGGGAGCCCACATCCCCTGCCAGGAAGCAGTTTACATTCCAGAGCTTCTCTGCGTACCAGGTGAAATTACCTTTCCTGTAACTTTGTCTAAGATCCTTCCTTGCTACCAATTTTCTAGGTCTTCACTGGTTTCCCCTGGGAGCTTTTCCTTTATAAGACACTCTCAAATAACCTTTTGTCTTAGGGCCTATTTCTGGGACACTCAGTGTAAAACAAAATTTTTAAAAAAAGACTACATATCCCAGCCTCCTTTCAACTAAGTTCTTGTCAGTGAGATAGAAGCAGAAGTTCCCTGTAGGACTTCTCAGAAGCCCATAAAAGGGAGCTCTTGCTGATGGTTAGAGCTCATCTTGGACTCTGAGGGTAGGGGCGCACCCTCAGATGTGGGAACAAAGGTCTGGAAAAAGCCTGGGACCCTTAACAACTTCATAGACCTGCCAAAACCAACAATGGATTTTGTACAACCCCCTACCCCAAACTTATGTGATGGATAAGTTTCTTATTTAAGTCAACATTGGAGTGCCCATCGTGGTGCAGCAGAAATGAATCCGACTAGGAACCTGAGGTTGAGGGTTCAATCCCTGGCCTTGCTCAGTGGGTTAAGTATCTGGTGTTGCCGTGAGCTGTGGTGTAGGTTGCAGTTGTGACTCAGATCTGGCATTGCTATGGCTCTGGTGTAGGCTGTACAAAAACAAAATGGACCAATCACTGGTGTGGTAATTGAAGCTGTAGCTTCAATTAAACCCCTAGCCTGGGAATTTCCATATGCCACAGGTGTGGCCTAAAAAGAAAAAAAAAAAGTCAATATTTTTTATTTTTTTGTTCTGTGTAGGCAAACTTAAATCTTACTAGACTAGACCACCACAACAGAGGCTGAAAAAAGGCAGATGCTTGCTTTCCCAGCCTCCCTTGCAGCTAGAGTTTGCTAATGTGACCCAGTTCTGGCCAATGAGATGTAAGGGAAGGTCAGGTGTGGGGAAGAGGGCCTGGAAAAAAGCTTTCTTCTCTGATGAAAAACTAAAATCAAAACAGATGCATGATGTAAAGCTCTCTTGCCGCCCTGGCAACCTACTCCCTGCTACCTGCCTTTGCTTGTGGCGTGTAACAATGAAGTGTCTGGAACTGTGACAGCCATTCTGTAATCATGGAGCTATGGGTCAGTCTTCGGGGGGTGGGGGGTAAGGGGGAAAGCCAAACAGCTGAGGAGAGCTGTGCAGAAGGATGGAGAGAGACTGAATTCTTTAAATCATCCCTGAGACCTCCCACTCCACACCAGTGATTAGTCCATTTTGTTTTTCCTGTTACTGGCATGTGAAAACAGCCCAACACCCACTGAGGGTGAAGCACTGAAATAAGGAAAACTTAGTTTTTATAAGACCTGGAGTTGATAATTTCTCAAGAAACCTACTACTATAACCCCTTGGAGGGGAAGATAGCTGGGTTCTGGGAAGATAATTATTTGTGTTAGCCTACCTCTGAAGCAAGAAACAGAACCTCATTCAAGAACAGAATAAGAAATGAGTTCCAGGATCAGCTGATATGGGTGCTCAACAATGTCTTCAGGAATTCAGGCTCCTCCCCTCTCTCTGCTCAGCCATTCTTCAAATGGGCTTCATCCTCAAGCTATTAGCAAGATAGGGGCACACTTCCACATGCTCACAATAAGCAGCTACCAAGTCCTGCATGCTCTGCCCCTCCCCCCACCGTTCCCCGAAACTTCTCATCCTGATACTCCTCCAGCTGCACCTGCTTGCTCTTCTTCAAACATGCTGGTGGACTCCTGATTCTGGGCCCTTGCACTTGTTATTCCCTCTATCTACAGTGTATGCTCTTCTCAAACACATCCATCTGGCTCCCTCATGTTCTTCAGGTATTTATTTAAATTCACTATCCCAGCGAGGCCTGCCTCGACCACATTATTTAAACCTATAACCAACTCCTCATCCCCTTTCATGCTTAATTTTTCTCCACAGCATGTGACACATCCAACATTTACCTCCACAGTGGGGCTGGGGTCAGCAGGTGATGGGGAGTGGACCCCTGAACAAAGTAAGGAGGGATGGGAACAATGGTTCCTGGGAGTGCCTCTAATGCCTTGTTCTCTGGGCTTTCTCTCTGGTCTGTGGCTTAAGAACAGTGGCCATCTCATCCCTTCACTGCCACGTGTCTAAAAAGAGTCGTCAGTCCTCCCTCCCTCCACCACCTGACAGCCCCATTCATACCTCACTTCAGTGGTATCTGGGTTGCACGCCCATTTGTGCCTCACCAGGTTTATTAGTGACCTGTTTCTAAGTCCAGTGGGGCCTCTGGGTCCTTATCTGACTGCCCTGCTGACCATGGCAGCCTCCTCTCTAGTCCCAGTTCTCTAGCGACTTTCCCATTTCCAAGGTCATTGTGCTTGCTGTGAAGACCCCCAGTAATGCTGGCTGCGTCCTGCCCCCTTCTCCACCTGTTCCCAATTTCATCTTCTGAGAAATCACAGCTCCAATCACAGCTTCCAATCACAGCTCTGAAACCCTAAGGGCTTTGAAATCACAGCATCCGCTAAGAAGCCAGATCCAGAGCTGAGCTGGCGATCCCGCACTAGGCCGCGCCCGCCAGGCCCTGTACCCTCGCAGGAGAAGTCTCCACGCCCCCCTTTGTCCCCCCCCCCCCCACCGCGCGGCACCTCGCCTAGCCTAGCCGCGCGGCAGAGACGCCGAGCCCGGGGGAGCCCCGGGGGAGTTGGGCGGGTCGGAGGGGCCCAGGGGCTGTGGAAGCGGCGACAGGGCGCCACCGAGCCAGGACCCAGATTCCCTCCAGCTGGCCACCCAGGGGGTGGAGGGAGGGGCCCGGGCGTACTTAATTCCCAGAACACTGGCGCCGCCCGCCAGGAGTCGGGGCCTGTCGAGCGCCGCGCCAGCTCACGACCATGCAGCCCAGCCGACCATCGCTTTTCGCTCCCGGGCCGGGGAACCGGCCCCCTGCCACCCGGCTGCTAGCGCTTCTGCTGCTGCTCGCCCTTCAGGCGGCCGCGGCGGCGCCTGCGGGGTCCCGGACACCCGAGGACTCCGAGTGGCGCCAGGACGCGGCGCTCCCGCAGGGACTTCTGTCCCAGGCGGCGCGCGCAGCTCTGCACTTCTTCAACTTCCGAGCGGGTTCGCCCAGCGCCCTTCGAGTGCTGGCTGAGGTGCAGGAGGGCAGTGTCTGGG
This sequence comes from Phacochoerus africanus, assembly GCF_016906955.1. Taxonomy (NCBI): domain Eukaryota; kingdom Metazoa; phylum Chordata; class Mammalia; order Artiodactyla; family Suidae; genus Phacochoerus; species Phacochoerus africanus. The sequence continues at coordinate 178,859,636 of NC_062544.1, read as the reverse complement.
TGAGTGCAGGAGCAACACTGCGGGCGGGAGGGCGCGGGGGGACTGTGCGCGAGCCGCGTGGTAGGTGATTCGTGTGCGCGCGCCTATGCTCCCAATAGCGGAAAGGCTGGGGAAGCTGTGATGCGCAGACGTCCGGGGAAATCCTGGCTCATGCATCGACGTCCGGAACTGTCTCGGGCATGAAGGGGCCCGTCGGTGCGCAGAGTCCATGGAAAACTGGCTCGCTCATTCTGGCATTTACAAGACCATAAAGGTTTTTCATAAGGCAGTTTGTGAAAGAGGTGTATGGGGAAACTGAGGAACGGGCCCAAGAGGCAAGGCTTGATCTCTCCTGGGACTCCCAGAATTGGTTGCTATGGGGTGGTCCCAGAGCCGAGACCTTCTAGTGGTTTGAGCTTTAGTCCTGGGTGAGATTTCCAAAATCTAAGCTAGTTCTCAGGCAGGCTAGGCCGATGTTCCCTTGTTAATTGCAGACCATCATGCAATGGGTTTCAGGATAATGTTGGAATTTAAGTCTCTGCCTGGGCAGGAACCTTGGGAATCCTGGCGCCTGCTTTAATCTAATGGGAGTGAGTGAACCAGGGCTGTTTTCTATGTAATGAAATGAATGAGAACTTTGCAGCACATTGTTTGGTAGCTAATTTTAAGGCACTGGTTGTAGGTATCATTTCGTGTCTAAGCAGCTCCACTGCTTTCTTCATCAAATGAAAGAACCCGACTTAAGGGGCTCTGGTGGCAGCTGCGGCTTAAATTCAAACCCTGCCCCAGTAACTTCCATATGCTGTTGTGTAGTTGTTTGTTTTTGTTTTTGAAGAGTTCTCATCGTGGCACAGTAGGAAATGAATCTGACTAGTATCCATGAGGATGTGGGTTTGATCCCTGACCTCACTCAGTGGGAGTGGGTTAAGGATCTGGTATTGCCAGTGAGCTGTGGTGTAGGTCACAGACATGGCTCGGATCTGGCATTGCTGTGGCTGTGGTGTAGGCCAGCAGCTGCAGCTGGGATTTGACTCCTAGCCTGGGAACTTCCATATGCCAAGGGTGTGGCCCTAAAAAGCAAAAGAAAAGTCACAGAACTACACTAAGCCTCTTCCAAGAGTAGTGATGCTCTTCCCCGTAATCACCCAGTATTGCACAAAGCCTGCAGAACCAGACTTAAAGAGTCTAGAGTTTAGTAAAGACTGTAAATAGGTAACATTTTAAAGAGTGGCAGTAGGATTTTTAAGATGGTTCTAGACCTGGAAGGGGAACGCCTTTTGAAAGCTCAGCCTTGGTTCTTCAAAGACTTAATCTGCCCCCAGGATGGCTAAATTTATTTAATGATGAAATAAAAGTGTTCTTAGAAAAAGGCAATCTGGAGTTCCTGTCGTGGCTCAGTGGAAATGAATCTGACTAGCATCTCTGAGAAGGCAAGTTCAATCCTGGCCTCGATCAGAGGGTTAAGGATCCGGCGTTGCTATGAGCTGTGGTGTAGGTCGCAGATGAGGCTCCAGATCCTATCTTGCTGTGGCCGTGGTATAGGCCGGCATCTGTAGCTCCAATTGGACCCCTAGCCTGGGAACCTCTATGTTCTGTGGGTGCGGCCCTAAAAAGATCCAAAAAAAAAAAGGCAATCTGCTCTTGTCACCCGTTGGAGCAAACCAACAAACCTTCCCGTCTTAGGGAGGAAAAAGTTCACTTTACCAGCACAACAGAGAAATGAGGGAACAGAGCTTGAGAACTTGGAGAGTTGCCACTTCCTAGAGCCCGAAGAGGCCCCCCCTGAAGATTTGCTCCCTGGTTATCAGTGGGACAGAATCCCTACAGAAAACCAAGCTCACATTTCTAAGGCGTATCCACCCAGTTTTCAAATCCCAGGGATATTTTTTTCTTCCAAGACCATGAAAAAAATAATAAAATACTTTCCATTTTCATGCATTTAGTCACCCCTTATTAAAAAAATAAAACCGGAGTTCCCGTCGTGGCGCAGTGGTTACCAAATCCGACTAGGAACCATGAGGTTGCGGGTTCGGTCCCTGCCCTTGCTCAGTGGGTTAACGATCCGGCATTGCCATGAGCTGTAGTGTAGGTCACAGACTCGGCTCGGATCCCGAGTTGCTGTGGCTCTGGTGTAGGCCGGTGGCTGCAGCTCCGATTGGACCCCCCTAGCCTGGGAACCTCCATATGCTGCAGGAGCGGCCCAAGAAATAGCAAAAAGACAAAAATAAATAAATAAAATACTTGGCATCTTTCACAAAATAAATCAGCTCTCAAAATCCAAGTGAATTAAAATTTTTCCTTTCCTTTTCCACAGAATTCAGTTATTGTTTTCATTTGTAATAATGTAATGTTCCTGAATTTTAAAGGGAGCCTCAGAGTTCCTGTTGTGGTGCAGCAGAAATGAATCCATGAGGTCATGGGTTCAATCTCTGGCCTCACTCAGTGGGATCCATAGTAACCTTGAGGTCATGGGTTCGATCCCTGGCCTCACTCAGAGGGTTAAGTATTGGGCGATGCTGTGAGCTGTGGTGTAGGTCACAGATGAGGCTGCAGATCCCGTGTTGCTGTGGCTGTAGTGTAGGCCAGCAGCTCTAGCTCCGATTCGACCCCTAGCCTGGGAACCTCCATATGCCACAGGTGGGGCCCTAAAAAGCAAAAAACAAAAGAAAAACAAAATAAAGGGACCCTCGTTTTGGACTAAAAATGCTGGGTGGAATAATCAATAAATTAGAGAGAGGTGTGCATGAGGGGGAAGAGGAGTTAATAAATTGAAGAATTCAGGGTATTGCCCCTATGAAAGGAAAACTTCTGTGGTCATCTGGTTTATCTTTACATTTCCTCCAAAATTATTATAAATATTTTAAAATCAAGGAGCCAAGGAAGAGAAGTTAGTGACTTTCAGAGCCAAGGCTCTTTAGAGGCTAAGTGGTTTCAGTTTCTCCCTAGAATTCAGTGAAATTGCTTGATTTATTGAAACCACTTAAATGAGAACAAATACCACCTCTACGGAGCCTTCAGTGCAAGAAATTTCTGCCTCAATTACAGGAGCAGCGGTAACATTGGCAAGAGGTGGAAAGTGATAGACCCTCAAACCTCTTTATCCAATCATTGCATTATTAGAGTGAGTGCTGAGTTGCTGCACAGTGTCTGTCATTCCTCCAGGCCAACCCAGGATGAGCAGGTAGCTGGGTGGGTGAGAAAAATGTAGTTGGTAAGGCTCCTTCTTCATCCTCTTTGTCAGTGCACCCCTTTGTAGATGAGAGGCTGGAACAAAGTCAGGGTTTTCAAACTAATAGCGTACTAGTGGGTTATGAAATCTATTTAGTATGTTGCAGTTGTTTTTTATTTGCTTTTAAATAGTTTGGAATACAAACTGTTGAGTACACTGCAAAATAAAATGTTAAGTAGTGCCGTTAAAATTTTGCAAACATATGTGTGTGAACTGGGTCATTATGAAGCATGTATTTCTTGCTATGAGTTTCAGCTGAAAAAAAAATTGAAAGCCAATAAACCAAATGACTTAAGACCTCTTCCAGCTTTGAAATTCCTTGATTTAAAGTGCTTTCTTGGCTCTTCAAGAATCCCTTATTTTAGGAACAGTTGCCCTCTAGTGGTGAAATTCAGAAGTAGCTTTGGTGATAAATGCAATGAAGTATTGAGAAGAAATCAGATCTAGCTGTTGAAAAACCTTGTGAACATTCTATTTTGTTTTTGTTTGTTTGCATTTTGGGTTTTTTGTTTTTGCTTTTTTAGGGGAACACCTGCAGTATATGGAAGTTCCAGGCTAGGGGTTGAATCGCGGCTACAGCTGCCAGCCTAAGCCACAGCCATATAGCCACACCAGATCTGAGCTGCATCTACAACCTACACCACAGCTCATGGCAACACTAGATCCCCAGCCCACTGACTGAGGTGAGGGATCGAACCCACATCCTCGTGGATACTAGTCGGATTCATTTCCTCTGTACCACAAAGGGAACTCTTGTTTACTAATAGGAGAGATCACAGACCATGGCTTATGTTTCCTCACTGCCCCTGCCCGATGGCATCTCTTTCCTGACCTTATGCTACACTTTCACCATCAGGAGGCCCATACTTTCTGATGTCACGTGGCATGGCCTCAGGACCCACAGCAGTGAAGGAGTGGGAGATTTGGGGTGGTATTGACAGCTCCTATGCTACCCAGGGTATCCTGGGTCAGCCCAGATATCCTGGTGACTTGAAGCTATCCCTTACCCTACTCTGAAACAAATACCCTCTGATCACCCATTAGTCTTACAACCACTGGCACCTGCACCAAGAAGCTGGTAAGAGGCCAGCCTTTCCCTGACACTGAGAGACTGGTGAGATTTTGGTGTGCACGAAGTTCACAAGAAAGACCCCACCCATTTGGAATCAGCCACTGTTTGGGGATTGGCCCCTTACCCAGTATTTGCCCTCTGACCAGCCAGGACCAGTGTTGAAAGTAGAATAGAAACAATTGACCACAGGTCATGATGGTGTGGGGAAGTTCTGCCCAAATCTTAACTGCTTCATTTTAAATAAGTCAATACGTGTACAACCGTCACTTGTTTTTTGGTGTAGGGTGAATGCCACTAATTGGCACTCCTTGCAGTCTTTTCAAGCAAGAAGACACTCCCATAATGGGTATTTGTAATGTCCACTTTTATTTACTTACAGTGGAGGGAGCACTTGCAAAGAATATAGTTCACAATCTTCTTCCTTTACTTTTTCTAACTTGCCTAACTGTGACTTACCCATACCCAGTTTATCAGTGAGAGTGTTAGAGACTTGACTTCATCAATTCTTTCCATAGCATTTAACTTGAAATTCATGGACATGACATCTTTTTTTGTACCCCCTCTTAACCAGTTTCTGTAACATTTAATCATGCAGCTAGGTAATGAGTACACTTAGCATAGGCATATTTTGGGACAAAATAGCTGACTTCTGGTGAGCATCCTGCTGCTGCCTCTGGTGCAAGTGGACTGGGCTGCTGTGAGTGCCTGCTCTGGTGTCTGACAGAACAGAGCCCATCTGCTAAGCCAAAAGACAGTGAGGAGAGTGGCGAGTCTACTAAGAATAAGCTTCTTCCTTTATTTCTTTTTCAATCTATGAAGCACTTTAATACAACATAATTCATCTACTTACTGCTCTTACTTCCATTAATGTCAATTATTGTCAATTCCATTAATGTCAATAATTCAGAGGTGATGGTTCACAAGAAGAGGAAAGCAATACATCAAGTAGACCACAGAAACGAAAACTGGAGAATGAAGTAAGCTGTGATGAATATGGAGGGGAAAGATAAGTAATGAAACACTAAAGTGAAATAATCCCTACTTCAATGCAAGGAGGGTGCCTAAGTGTTTTCACAGCCCTTGTGTAAGAGCCCTGTAGCAGCAGAATGAAGGTGGTGCTCCTCGGTGCCCTCTGCTATGGGGATGAAGTATGACAATCCTGAAAGCCCAGAACAGAGGCCCACACCTGCCCTCCTTTCCTGGATGCTGCTCTGCCAAAATGGCGTGGGTACTTCCATTGTCTCCACCCACCTCCCACCACAGGGCCCACCTACGTCTGCAAGCTCAGATTGCAAAGTCTGGGTCCAGCATGGGATGGGAAAGGGCACTGGCCCTGAGGGTAAACTTAAGCATTTGTCCCACAGTCACCCAGGCCAGCCAAGTCAGCTGCTACCTGGGTGAGCTAACAAGTAGGAATGCTTTAAACCAGCTTGTAATAAATTAGTTTTGAGGCACAAACTTTTTTTTTTTTTTTTTTTTTTTTACCAGCCCCTAACATTTCCACTTGTCTTGCCACACCGGGTGTCCGGTGTCCTAGCCAAGGATATGTATGATCATGGAGCATTAGTAGCAGCCCCGGATAAAGACCACTGTTTGGTGGGCCTTGAATTTAACCACCAACAGTGGAGCAGTTGCACACTCTTCACTGAAGGACCTAGGTAGTTCTGCCAGAGGTGGAATGTAAACAACCCTAAATGACTGATCTTAATGAGACATGGAAATTTTTTTTGGCCAGAGCTACCGGCATGCAGAATTTCCCAGGCCAGGGGTCAAACCCGCACCACAGCAGTGACACAGGTCCTTAACCCACCGAGCCACCAGGGAACCACCAGAGACACAGAATGCTAAACACATACACAGCTTCTCAACCCAGCCTGACCCTTGATCTCTGTGGGCCTGAATCCCCCCAGAGATTTATTCACACTCTTTGCAGCCTTGGCATTTATTTGCCTTGTAATGGTCCCTCCATTGAAGAGGTTTGCACAGAGCTGGGTCCACAGGAGCAATAGCAACTCTGCACTCTGGGTTACATCTTAGGATCCTTCAAGCCGCCTCTAGCCAGTAAAGTTATGAAAGGGTCTTGTACCATAGCTGTGCAGAAGAGGTATGCGAAGCCACCATGGCCCCAAGGGGAGGTGCTTACACAGAACATGACTGACAGATTGTAAGTAACTTTGTATTAGTTTCACTGCTCTAGCAAATTATCCCACACACTGTGTAGGAGAAAAAAAAATAACTCACAAATTTATTCTCTTAAAGATCTGGAGGTCAGAAGTCTGAAATCAATCTCACTAGGCTAAGGTCAGGGTACTGAAAGGGCTGCATTTCTTTTGGAAGTTCTAGGGGAAAATCATTTCTGTGCCTTCTCCAGCTTCTAAAGTCCAGCTGCACTCCTTGGCTCTTCCTTTATCTTCACAGCCAGCAGGCAGTATCTCCTGAATGTGATACTACTGTCTCTTTATTAAGGAGAAGCACCAGTGGGTACACTGGACCCACCTGGATAGTCCAGGACTCTCCGTCCATCTCGAGATTCTTATCCTGATCACAGTGGCCAAGTCCCCTTTGCCAATGTAACATGTCCCCAGGTTCCAGGGACTAGTACATGGATGTCTTTGGCACCATGACTCAGCTTACCACACCCAGCTTCCAGGGTAGCTGTGAGCTCATGCAAGTACTATCCACACTGCCGGACACATGGCTCTTCCCAGTGAATGGCAGCTCTGGCTGGTTTCGGCAGCCCTGGTAATCTCCTCACCCCCGAACATGCCCACCCTCACATCTCGTGTTGGTACTCGGCTGCTTTGTGTTCCCATCCTGCATATGTGTCTGCATCTACACGCTGCAAGGCCTCACTATATCTCCTCCGCTGCACTAGCATAGGGACCTGCAAAAGACCAATATTAAATCCTGGTTAAATAAAAACAAAGGGAGCTGGAAGGGTGCTGGGCCCACTTGGCATCTGGAGCTGGAGTCTGGGCCAGGCCCCAGCTATTCCCATCCCCCCTGTAGGAAGGAGGGAGACCCAGCACCTAGAATCACTCTTACAAGTAGCCTTTTCTGATTCGCTCCCCCCTGATCTAGCGGGGAAGCCGAGGGGAACACTGCCTCTGGCCACTTCCACTCTTTGGAGGGGCCAAGAACTCATACCCAGAGTTGGCCAGATTAACACTCAATATTCTGTCTCTCTCCACTACTTCTCAGCCTGAGAAAGCAAAGTGTCCAGTACAAAGATCTCCTTGGATCCCACTGGATGGGGCCTCATCTGAAGGTCACTGACTTTTGTTCCATAAACTGTATTCGCCTTATCTGACATTGCCTGAGAGAAGGAAAATGCAATGAGATAATTCCAGGCTATAATGTAATACACTGATGTTCTGTCCAGAACATAAGAGCAGCGCAGCAATTTTTATCCACAAATGAGTTGTTTACTTGTCTCCAACGAGGCCTGACTCATAAAACTAACCTTATAAAATGTTTGCTTTTCCTGGAATGGCATGACATTTATGTTTCTTACCAAATGTGAAGGCCGAGGGACATTTAGAAGCTGAGTCTTTTGGGCCAGTGGAGGCGCAGTGTGCACCAGAGGGGAGATTAGAATCATCTTTGAGCTCTTGACAACTGGCCTGTCCTCACCACCCACCCCTCAACCTGGAAACAAGAAGTTTAAAGTTGTCACCATCAGGTCTAAGGCCACATGAAGGGACCATGCCTAGCAGCCAACTGCAGAGAGGGAAAACAAGAAACAGCCTTTCCCCGAAGTGCAGGGTTTTCTTTCTATAGATAAGCTTTTGGCAGAATCACTTCTCGAGTGACTGACAAGAGTTGAAGCATTTTCACAGCCTCCCTGTAGCAGCCAATGACAAGGTTTTTCTGGGTACTGTCCCTGCTCTTTCATTTGCTCTAGGTTTTGTTGTATTTTTAAGTGAGTTTAAAGGGGGTTGTTAAAATGTGCTCTTATAATACTTTTTCTCCATCCCCTATCAGGTTCCTTAGGTTCATGTCCAATACTTACACTCAATATTTCAATGTCTTTGCTTTAAGCAAGAAAATATTGTATAGTATCTAACATAAAAATAGTCCAGACAGGAGTTCCCGTTTTGGTTCAGCCAGTTATGAACCCAACCAGTATCCATAAGGATGCAGGTTTGATCCCTGGCCTCACTCAGCGTGTTAAGGATCTGGTGTTGCTGTGAGCTGTAGTGTAGGTCGCAGACCCGGCTTGGATCTGGCATTGCTGTGGCAGTGGTATAGGCCAGCAGCTACAGCTCCAATTTGACCCCTAGCCTGGGAACTTCCATATGCCATGGGTGTGGCCCTAAAAACAAACAAACAAAAATTTATGGATATGACTGTCATTACATGGCCAAGCCACTATCCATGAAACAGGAAGCAAGGAGTGAATTTTCTTCAAAAACTATTAGTTCAGACTGCCTTCTTCGCATGTTCCTGCTTGAAAAACAGCACATTCTATGTCATCCAGGAATTTGTTAGCTGCACCCCCTGAAGCAGAGGATAGACCTGCCCCCCTTAACTTCCTAAGGCCCAGAGACTTTGAGATAACATTCCTCTGTTTCAGTTAGTCTATGATCCCCCCCCCCCCCCCCCCCCCCCCCCCCCCCGCCTGGCCTTTGGAGAGAACTGTCATGTCCATAGTCTCCTGCTCATCTGTACTCTAGTGAACGGCCACTGGAGCTACTTGTTACTTCCTAGCCTCCCTTTGAACTTCAATGGTTCCACTCAGGGCTCAGAGAGAAACTTCAGAGGAAAGCTTCCAGAGTGTGTTCCCTGCACCGGCAGCATCCCCATCACCTGGAACTCTCGAAAATTCAGGGTCTCAGGCCCTGCCCCAGGTTTATTGAATCAAGACTCGAGGTGGGGCCAGCATCCTGTATTTTATTTAGCCCTCCAGGAGAGTCTGTTCTAGCTCAAGTTTGAGGCCCATTACCGTAGAATAAAGTCTGTGAAGATACCTTCTCTAATCTGACCCCATCCACCATGGTAACCTCCACTCCAAGTATCGCCCCCGCCCCCCACCCCCCGACTAACTTGCTAATCTCCCCAGCCTGGCTGCCTACCTCTCGCCCTTGTCCTGAGCACCATCTCCCTCTCTCCCTGAGAGTTTCTTTTTATCAAAAAAAAAAAAAAAAAAATCTAGTGAGATGAGTTTGTCCTTTGAAGGCTTTCCAAGGTATGTTTCCTCAAACGAGACTTTAAAAGTGGCTAGTTTCCCTCACAACTAGGGCAAGGGAAACACCAAATCAAACTGCTGAACACTCCCCTAAAGAGCTGTCCTCATAGCTAGTGGAGGCAAAAAGCAAGGGACCTACAAAATAAACAAAACACAAAAAACATGTTAAAGCGTAAACCACATCATTGGTGGCCTGCGAATGTAAAGCATTTCATTCTAGGCTATAGCACAAAAGTCTTCTTTTCATACAAAATTAAAAAGAAATCTGTAGCAAAGAGGTACTACATTCATTCCTTGGGGTTATACAGAAACCCAGTCCTTTGCTATGTTTGATGACTTTTTCTTAAAAGAACCTTACTCTAGAAATTAGCATGAGGTTCTGTGCCTCCAGCTGCCTTTTAAGGAAGGGCTATGAAGCTTCCTAATTTGTTTGGCAGATGTGCAGTGCTGGCAGTGTGGGGTATGGAGCAACAGAGCCCATGATCCTCTCCTGCAGAAACACTCCTCACCTCCGGAAAGCAAGACCTGCCTGTCTCTGTCCCCACGTCAGGCTTGGCTCTTAAGTAAATGTCTGTTTAGCTTTTTTAAAAAAAATGTCCTTTAATGGTGGATTAGCTTTGCACCAGTGGCTGTAGCAATGCAAGTGTAAGAGCAGAGGTTACCTGACCTCGAGAGTTTGCCTCCATCCTGGGCGCAGAGCTTCTAAACTCAAAACCACTATAGCAAGCAGTTGACCACATTTCACAAACCTGATCACACCAACAAGGTGACGAACAAAGACACAAGGTTAAGATACTGGGTGGGGACATCCATACCGAGTTATTTTGGGACTTAAAGTTTTAAAATGACTTTCTGTCTTGTTGAAAGCCCATTCGTGCCCTTGTTAGTCCCAGTAACACCTTCATCACCTTTGGTCTGTGGAGACTCCTCTTTGATGGTGGTTTATTTTCTTTAATCCCCTTTCCCATTGTCAACTTAAAAAAAAATAAATAAATGAACAACCTAAAAGTTGAGAATTATGTTTTATTCCATGGACTTGCTAAGGACTATAGCCCAGGAGACAGCCTCTCAGATGGCTCTGAGGGACTCTTCCAAAGAGTGAGGGAGGATCCAGGACATGCAGGAGTTTTTGCTGGGGGGTAGGGTGTGGGGAGGGAAGTGTCCTTGGTCAAACATCAAAAGATTACTGCTAATCACAAAAAACAGACACCTCAAGTTAATGATTTTAGTACTTTTCTATGAATGGAAAGATGTAAAAGTCTGGGCTTATTGAAAGCATTCCTTTGATATGCATCTTCATTCTCTCATGCCAGCATCCTGTTTTTTTCCATCCTGAGTTCTCAGGGTGCGCTGGTGGGACATTAAGGCTGCAACATCCTTTGTTTACTGAAATGGCCAGCGACATTCTTTGTCTAAAGAGCTTCTTCTGGGTCATAAATTTAATCAACATTCGGGAGGTATTCATGAGCAATTTTGTCCTGTGGCTCTAGGATGACTCATTCCTAGATCAGGGGAGGATTTTGTTGATAGGCCACTCCATATGCTAAGCTTTTTGGATTAGGCTCTGTTTATAATCTAAAGTTCTCTGGATTCTTTTACTAGTCCGTTATGATGCAGGGAGTGTTTTCCCTTGTTGTTTCTTCCCATACCTAGAGTTGAACTATTATCATTCTATGTAGAGTTGTATATGTGATTGATTGCCTCAAGACATTTAGCCGTCAATTGATTTTGTTGGAGGGCTGATCACACATTGCGTAATGCAAGAGACAACAATCTTATGAAAGAGACAGGATGTAATACAGCTGGTGAAACCAAGCAGGGCCCTGTGGGGCTCCTGGGCACAAAAGCCTTTCTGTGTCCCTCATTTCTTGTTCTTAGGAAATGGGCCTCATTCAGCCACCATGACCTTCCCTGAGTTCCAAGGGGCAGGTTAAGACAGTTGCTGATCAGGGAAGGAAGGGGATGCAGAGATAAGGGAGGAACACTCAAGCAGCAATAGTACAGCCTTGGGGCAAGATCCTGGTTCCCTCTCAAGGGATACACATAATAATATAGGCATCTTATACACCTAAGAGAAAAGTTATACTCCGTATACTGCTTTTAAAAATGAGTACTTTAAAACTGAACAGCTTAGAGTCCTTCCTTGTCCTCCTCCCTGGCTTAATTGCACCCTAAACACAATCACCTGTAAACTGAAGATTAGGCACCCTGGGCACAATTGCCCATGGGCTAAAGATCATTAGCACATGATGTTTTTCAGGAACTTTCCTAGTTTGTTCTAATCTCTGATCAATATGCCCTTTTCGAAAGTACGTTATTCTAGGTAATAACCCAGAAGACCACCACTATGATCATGCCGAGATCTCCTAACTCCAGCTTTGATGACTAAGATTCCCCCAAAGAAAGAAGCATGAGCATTTGTCCCAATCCTGAGTCCTATCTGAAAACCTGTTTTTCTCTTTTTTACTATAAAACTCCTTGCGATTCTTTCGGGGGTGGGGGGAACAGTCTTTAGAACATTAGCCTGCTGTGGCCCTCCTTTGCCTGGCAAAACAAAACTATTTTTTTTTTCCTCCTTTACCCAAAACTCTGTCTCTGCATTTCAATTTGGCACCAGCAGACAGAGGCCGAATTTCAGCAACACTAGTAACAAAGTCAAGTTAATGTTGGGTACAGCAGAGAAAGGCACAAGGCATAAAAAAATTTGAGAACAAGGCAGAGCTTCCGTGCCTGCCCACTTGCATCTTTTACAGGTCCTATCTTAATAAATCTATTTCTTGCCTATCAAAAAAAAAAATTTGAGAACAAGAGAGGACAAATTAAAATGATTAGTATAACTAGTTGTAATCTGCTCAATATAAGGCATCAAATCCATAGGGGGACCAGCTGGAGAAGTCAAATTCTGGAAGGATCATATGTAGAGAAAAAGATAAAGCAAGCATTTGTAAATGAAGATGAAATATTTATCGCCTTGTTGTAGGTCAAAGCTAACATAATAGAAAAGGTTTTCTGGAAAACAAAGATTAAAAGCCAGTGTATTTCAGGAGGTCCCACTGTGGCTCTGCAGTAACTGAACCCAACTAGTATCCATGAGGATGCGGGTTCGATCCCTGGCCCTGCTCAGTGGGTTAAGGATCTGGCATTGCCGTGAGCTGTGGTGTAAGTCGCAGACTCAACTCTGATCCCATGTTGCTGTGGCTGTGGCATAGGCCAGCAGCTGCAGCTCCTATTCTACCCCTAGCCTGGGAACTGCCATATGTTGTGGGCACAGCCCTAAAAAGAAAAAAAAAAAAAAAAGCCAGTGTATTTCAGAAAATTCATAAATTTATAGATCATATTTATCAATTCATATAGTCCTATGTAATTAATTCCGGTTGATCTGGATGAAGACATCAGGTTTTCCATTAGGGTTTTGTAATTTCTTACCCAGTCACTGGTATGATCTGAAAGTTATCAGAAACAAGGGAGTTCCTGTCTTGGTGCAGCAGAAATGAATCCAACTAGGAAACATGAGGTTGCGGGTTTGATCCCTGGCCCCGATCAATGGGTTGAGGATCCAGCGTTGCTGTGAGCTGTGGTGTAGGCTGGCAGCAACAGCTCCAATTCAACCCCTAGCCTGGGAACCTCCGTATGCCTCGGGTGCGGCCCTAAAAAGACAAAAGACTAAATAAATAAAGGTTATCAGAAACATATTTGTTAAAAGTCCTTTTTATGAATCCTCTTGAAGATCTTCATCTTATAAAAAGCATCAGAGTAAAGCAATAATTATCTAAAAATGGCAAAAGACTTAAAATGCCATGGTTAAAGATCTGATAACAATGTAATTGACAAGAAAACTGGTATTTCTGTGACATACAACATTTTAAGGTAATAACTATAACATCAGAATTATGATTGATAACCTGATATGTCCTGATATAATAGTTTTAGGAATTCCACATTAGTTTTGGAATATCTATATTAATGTCATTTATCCATACAATAAGAAGGTTTTATTGCAACTTACTTGACAGTATTTCCCATGTAACATACCAAATAGGCCTAGTTTAATATCTCTCTTTGGGATATTTCAGGGGCCTTTTGAAGCATCCTGAAGTTAGCTGGCAGTCTACAGAATCTTAATTAGAATTTGGTATTTGGGATGTTTGTCCAAAAAAAAATCAAAAGGTTTTTAAAACACTTGGTCAAATAGGATCAGAGGTCACTGTGAAGTAATATGTATTCACTCAACCAAAGTGACAATAAAAATTTTGAAGGCAAATACAGATCATTTAGAAAGCAAAGAAACTCGCGATCTATTATCAAAAGTAGTTCAATATCTACAAAAACTGTTCTCTTAATAGACAAACTCCACTCCTGCACCAGTCTATACCCAACACTGAAGTTCATTTACCTAATTAACCTCATTCCAGTCCCAGCCTGGCCATATGCACAAATCAGTTCTTTCAGAGCTCTCTTTCTACAGATATTCCACAACTTTCTGCATCCGTATTAGTTTGTCTCTTATTTTTCCATCCAGAGACAATCAGCTCTAGGACAAAAATCACTCCCCTTAACAAAATGTATTTCTATTTCATACCATATTTTGTTGAGAATATACATCCTACTTTTCTTGCATACTGAAATGTTTTCCTTACTTGTAGTAGCTTTAATTACATATTACAATTTTAACTCTTAAAACCTAATCACTAGTAAAAGCTGACAGGCAGCAAAAACTGACAAGCAGCAAGTAATTGTGGACTGGGTGTCATACCAGAATTTCCTCATTGGTAAACTTAGGAGTATTTTTATTATCTCTAGAAACATACATTTTCTCATAGCAGAATTTCTTTCCTCAGTATGGTATGTGTGTGTAATAAACCCAAGCATTTTGTGTTTCCCTTTCATAATAAGACAAAAGTAGGTAAATTTACACCTTTTTAGCAATTAATGTTCCAGATTTTATCTTATTTGAAGTGACCTGGATATTCAATGAATTCCCATCATTTAACTTAACTTAGCAAACTCTAAAGTTTCAAGTAACCAAAAATCTGGAGAAACTGTTTTATATAGACATACTCAAAGCATAACCACTCCTAAAGAGTTCACCTGAAACCTCTTATTTACCTTAATTAATTAGTCTTTTTAGGGCCACACCTGAGGCATATGGAGGTTCCTAGGCTAGGGGTCTAATTGGAGCTGTAGCCACTGGCCTACACCACAGCCCAAGCAATGCAGGATCCAAGCCACATCTGTGACCTACACCACAGCTCACAGCAATGCCAGATCCTGAACCCACTGAACAAGGCCAGGGATCGAACCTACATCCTCATGCATGCTAGTCAGATTTGTTTCTGCTGAGCCACGACAGGAACTCATTTTATTTTATTTATTTATTTATTTATTTTGTCTTTTTAGTTATTTCTTGGGCCGCTCCCGCGGCATATGGAGGTTCCCAGGCTAGTGGTCGAATCGGAGCTGTAGCCACTGGCCTACGCCAGAGCCACAGCAACGCGGGATCCGAGCCACGTCTGCGACCTACACCACAGCTCATGGCAATGCCGGATCGTTAACCCACTGAGCAAGGGCAGGGACCGAACCCGCAACCTCATGGTTCCTAGTCGGATTCGTTAACCACTGCGCCACGACGGGAACTCCGGAACTCCTTAGTTTATAACTTACGAAAATGTCATCATACTAAGTTAATTTTTATTTTTTTGCTTATCAACCTGCAATAGAAATAACCTAGGTATGATAAAAGTAAGACATGCCTGTACTGATTAAACCAACAAGCTTACACTAGCATTAATACCAGATATTAATTTCATATTGAATATTTCCTAGGTCATGTGAACCTTCATTCTGGCCAGGTTCCTTTATATTTAGAAATACTTAATTTGTAAGCATTTTAAGTCAAGTAAATAAAGCTCTTTTGTAAATTTAATGTTGGTATTTCCCAGAGGTAGAGACAATATAAACTTTTATATCTAACAGTTGGAATAAGTTAAATTTGTTTGCTCAGATGACTGAGACTTTACTATCTGTGGAAAAGGCTTTTAAGATTTGTCCCTGTTAATTGCTTAAGGAAGCTATGATTTAGATTTTGAGTGAGGGAGCTTTTCCAGTAGTTTGTACGTGAACCTGGCTGGGATGTTAATTGGAGGCTGGCAATGTGTTACTCCTTTTTCTTTTGTTTTGAAAGCTTTGTTCCCCATTTTGAGGTTGGTTTATTTAAATAAAATTGCTAGTAATCATCAAGATCCTTTGGTGGGCCAGTGTGCTGTTCGTTGAGCTAGGTGTCACCCTCGAGTCGTTTCCCCTTTCTTAGGTGTCTCAGTTTCTCACTCTGGTAGTGTAAGACCACTGCGGGTACTTGGACCACTGAGTGACCTGCTCCTGGCCAAGCAGGTTTTTAATAAAAACGAAACCTCCTTCACTGTTGGTGGGAACGTAAATTGGTACAACCACTGTGGGAAACAGTATGGAGATACCTCAGAAAACTAAATATAGAACTACCATATGATCCAGCAATCCCTCTCCTGGGCATCTATCTGGACAAAGCTTTCACTGAAAAAGATACATGCACCCCTATGTTCATTGCAGCACTATTCACAATAGCCAAGACATGAAAACAACCTAAATATCCATCAACAGATGAGTGGATTAAGAAGACGTGGTATATAAAAAACAAAAAACAGAGAAGAAAATCACGGGCTTGGAGAACAGACATGTGGTTGCCGAGAGGGAGAAGGAGGGAGTGGGATGGACTGGGAGTTTGAGGTTAGTAGATGCGAACTGTTGCATTTGGAGGGGATAAGCAGTGAGAACCTGGCACAGGGAACTATACCCAGTCACTTGTGATGGAACATGATGAAGGATAATGTGAGAAAAAGTATATATATGTGTGACTGGGTCACTTTGCTGTACAGCAGAAATTGACAGAACATTGTAAATCAACTATAATAGAAAAAATAAAAATCTTAAAAAACAATGAATGAGTTTCCCTATAGGGATGGCTGCAGGGTATGAGGACTTGCCTCTAATCCTCCTGCAAGTGTCTTAGCTGTCTGAGAAAGCCAGCTGGGAGGAGAGTTCCCTTCTTTGAAGCTGCAAGATTCCCTGAGATATCCTCACTTTTATTCCAACACATTTCTATTAAAGGAGCCAATCCAAGGAAAAACAGACCAGTGTCCCACCTAATTACACTGTCCAACCCTACTCATTGTCTTTCAATTGAGCAAAGTCTTCCCAGTCTTTCAACTGAGGAGAACCCAAGTACCTCCCCTAAAACTAAACTTCAAGAATAACCTACTCCTCAGAGAGGAGTTTCTAACACCACCAAATACAATCTAGGATCATCAGCCACCAATGATATCTGAAAACTAGGAGGGACTCACCCAAATGTGTCTGGACTCTCAGGAGGTAGATGGGCCCAAGAGGCCTCTATTGGTACCAAGACTCCAGATCTTCACAGAGTTCAGGTGAAAGAGAGAATTCTACCCTTCATTGATCACCAAAGCTGTCAACTGAAGAAAATGTATAATCTGAAAGTTGAAAATTTTATTATATTCAGTGGACATACTGAGGACTATAGTCCAGGAGACGGCCTCTTAGATAGCTTTGAGGGACTGTTCAAAGAAGTGAGGGAGGAGCCAGGATATGTAGGAGTTTTTGCTGAAAAAAAAAAAAGTGTATATGAACATCAAAAGATTACTGCTAATCAAAAAAACAGACATCTTAATGATTTAGTACTTTTCTGTGTTTGGGAAGATGCAAGAGTCTGGGCTCATTAAAATCATTAAAATCATTCCTTCAATAATTATCTTAACGATCTAGGGCAAATATCCTGCTTTCCCCTTCCTGAATGCCCCTCAGCATGCATTGTGAGGGCTTAATGGCAGCAGCCTTTGTTAACTGAAATATTCTTTGTCCACACCATCCCACCTTCCATGGGCAACCACTTAAAAAGGGCTGATGTGTATTCTTCTGAGAGTGTTCTTATAAAAGATATTGTTGGTGGGTGTGCTAATTTTTATTTAAAACATTTTTGTAAGTGCACGCTATGCATTTTATTCCTTCCGTGTTCACTCCCAGCCTTGAGGATCTCTCTTTGCTGCTGTATGAATGGCTAGTTGGCTACCTCTTTCCACTGCATAGCAGCCCCATTTTTCCTGCCCACTTCTCAGGGGGATGCACATGAGATGGGCTCCAACTTTCTACCACACACATGATGCCTCAAGGAACATCCTCCCATGAGTCCCCTATAACATCCTTACCACTTTTCTGGGATACACACCCAGAAGTGGGTTGTTGGATAATAAGGCTTGAGCATAAGCTTGATTTGTAAGCTACCACCTACCAGCCATGAACCCCTAGACCCAGCCAATGATTGGCCCCATCCACTTTCTCATTCATCCCCTGTCTAACAGTTGTACAGTGGTCCCTACTTTTTAATGTTTTATTGAAATATAGTTGATTTACAATGTTGTGATACTTTCTGCTATACAACAAAGAGATTCAGTTATACAAGTACACCCATCCATGTTTTTCTTTTGAATCTTTTCCCACATAGATTATCATAGAGTATTGGGTAAAGTTTCCTGTGGTATACAGCAGGTCCCCATTGGCCAGTCATTCCATATACCACAGTGTGCATATGCCAATCCCAAACCCTCAGTCAATCCCTCACCCTCCACCTCTCCTCTTTGGTAACCATAAGTTTGTTTTCAAAGTTCCCGATTTTTTTCTGTGATGCAGATAAGTTCATTTGTATCCTTTTTTTGGATTCCACACATAAGTGATTGTATATGATGTTTGTCTTTCCCTCTCTGACGAACTTCACTTAGTATGGCCATCTCTAGGTCCACCCATGTTGCTGCAAATGGCATTATTTCATTCTTTTTATGGCTCTGTAATATTCCATGTATATATGTATCACATCTTCTTTATCCATTCCTCTGTCCATGGACATTTAGGTTGCTTCCATATCTTGGCTATTATAAATAGTGCTGCAATTAACATTGGGGTGCATATATCTTTCATATTATGACTTTCTCCAGATACATGCCCAGGAGTAGGATTGCTGGATCATATGGTAGTTCTATTTTTAATTTATTGAGGGACCTCAAGACTGTTTTCCATAGTGGTTGTACCAATTTACAGTCCCACCAACAGTGTAAGTGTAAGAGGGTTTTCTTTTCTCTGCACCCTCTCCAACATTTATTGTTTGTAGACTTTTTTTTTTTTTTTGGTCTTTTGTCTTTTTAGGGCCCCACCTGCAGCACATGGAGGTTCCCAGGCTAGGGGTCTGATCAGAGCTGTAGCTGCTGGCCTGCGCCATTGTCACAGCAACGCCAGATCCAAGCCACATCTGCAACCTACATTGCAGCTCATGGCAATACCAGATCTTTAACCCACTGAGCAAGGCCAGGGATCGAATCCACAACCTCATGGTTCCTAGTTGGATTTGTTTCAGCTGCACCACAACAGGGACTCCTGTTTGTAGACTTTTTGATGATGGCCATTCTAGCTGGTGTAAGGTGGTACCTCATTGTATTTCTGATTTGCATTTCTCTATGAGCGTCTTTTCATGTTTTTTGTTTGTTTGTTTGTTTTTTGGCCATCTGTATCTCTTCTTTGGAGAAATGTCTGTTTAAGTCTTCTGCCCATTTTTTGATTGAGTTACTTGTTTTTTTGATATTGAGCTGCATGAGCTGTTAGTATATTTTGGAGATTAATCCCTTTTCAGTTACTTCATTTGAAAATATTTTCTCCCATGTTGTGGTGTGTCTTTTCATTTTGTTTATGATTTCCTTTGCTGTGTAAAAACTTTTTAAGTTTAATTAGGTCCCATTTGTTTATTTTTGTTTTTATTGTTATTACTCTTGGAAGTGAATCTGAGAAGATATTGCTGTGGTTTATGTCAGAGAGTATTCTGCCTCTGTTTTCCTCTAAGAGTTTTATAGTATCTGGTCTTAGATTTAGGTCTTTAATCCATTTTGAGTTTATTTTTGTGTATGGTGTTAGAAAATGTTCTAATTTCATTCATTTACATGTAGCTGTCCAGTTTTCTAAGCACCACATATTGAAAAGACTGTCTTTTCTCCATTGTATAGTCTTGCCTCCTTTGTTGTAGATTAGTCGACCATAGGCACATGGGTTTATTTCTGGGCTTTCTATCCTGTTCCATTGAGCTATATTTCTGTTTTTGTGCCAGCCCCATACTGTTTTGATGACTGTAGCTTTGTATTATAGTCTGAAGTCAGGGAGCCTGATTGCCTCAGCTCTGTTTTTCTTTCTCAGGATTGCTTTGGCTATTTGGGGGTTTTGTGTTTCCATACAAATTTTAAAACATTTTATTCTAGTTCTATGAAAAATACCATTGGTAATTTGATAGGGATTGGGTTGAATCCATAGATTGCCTTGGGTAGTATAGTCATTTTGACAATATTGAATCTTTAATCCAAGAGCATGGTATATCTTTCCATCTGTTTGTGTCATCTTTGATTTCTTTCCTCAGCATCTTACATGGCAACACTAGATCCTTAACACACTAAGCACAGCCAGGGATTGAACCTGCATCCTCATGGATACTAGTTACCTCTGAGCCACAATGGGAACTTCCTGGTTTTTATTCTTCAATTTGTTAATTGAAGCAGTGTGTTTCACTGATTGATATTAAAAATCCTTGCATCCATTGGATAAATCCCACTTGATGTTCTACGATCCTTTCAATGTATTGATGGGTTAGATTTGCTGTATTTTTTGAAAATTTTTGTATCTGTTCATCAGTGATATTGGCTTGTAACTTTCTTTTTTGTGGTATCTTTGTCTGGTTTTGGGATCAGGGTGATGGTGGCCTTATAGAATGAGTTTGGAAGTGTTCCTTCCTCTGCAATTTTTTGGAATAGTTTCAGGAAGTTATGTGTTAACTCTTTTCTAAATATTTGATAGAATTCACCTGTGAAGCCATCTGGTCCTGGACTTCTCATTTGTTGGAAATTTTTAAATCATATTTCAATTTCAATACTTGTGATTGGTCCATTCATTTTTTTCTATTTCTTCCTGATTCAGTGTGGAAGATTGTATCTTTCTAAGAATTTGTCAATTTCTTCCAGGTTTTCAATTTCATTGGCATATAGTTGCTTATAATAGTTTCTTATGATCCTTTGTATTTCTGTGATGTTCACTGTAACTTCTTTTTCACTTCTAATTTTATTGATTTGAGCCCTCTCCATTTTTTTTTTCTTGATGAGTCTGGCTGGTTTATCAGTTTTGTTCATCCTTTCAGAAAGCCAGCTTTTAGTTTCATTGATCTTTTCTATTGCTTTCGTCATTTCTATTTCATTTATGTCTGCTCCGATCTTTATGATTTCTTTCCTTTTAGTCACTTTGGGTTTTGTTTGTTCTCTAGTGGCTTTAGGTGTAAGGTTAGGTTGAGACTTTCCTCATTTCTTGAGATAGGCTTGTAATTGCTGTAAACTTCCCTCTTAGTACTGGTTTTGCTGCCTCCCATAAGTTTTAGATTATTGTGTCCTCATTGTCATTTGTCTCTAGGTATTTTTTTGATTTCCTCTTTGATTTTGTCAGTGATCCATAGGTTGTTCAACACCATATTGTTTAATCCTCACATGTTTGTGGTTTTTACAGGTTTTTTTTCCTTGTTGTTAATTTCTAGTCTTACCACATTGTGATAAGATGCTTTATATGATGTCAGTTTTCTTACATTTACAAAGCTTTGATTTATAGCCCAGAATATGATCTGTAATAGAAAACATTCTGTGTACACTAGAGAAGAATGTGTATTCTGCTGCTTTTGGATGGATTGTTCTATACATTTCTCTTAAGTCCATCTGGTCTAATGCATCATTTAAGGCTTGTGTTTCCTTATTGATTTTCTATATGGATGGTCTTCCCATTGCTATAAGAAGGGTGTTAGAGTCCCCCACTCTTGTGTTATTATCAATTTCTCCATTTATGGCTATCAGCAGTTGTCTTATATATTGAGGTATTCCTATGTTAGGTACATATATATTTACAGTTGTTATATCTTCTTGGATTAATCCTTTGATCATTATGTAATGCCCTTCTTTGTCTCTCCTAACCATCTTTATTTAAGTCTGTTTTGTCTGAAATGAGTATTGCTACTCCAGCTTTCTTTTGATTTCCATTTGCATGGAATATCTTCTTCCATCCTCTCACTTTCAGATTGTATGTTTCCCTAGAACTGAAGTGGATTTCTTGTAGACAGCATCTGTATTGGTCTAGTTTTTGTATCCATTCAGCCAGTCTATGTCTTTTGATTGGAGCATTTAGTCCATTTACATTTAAGGTAATTATCGATTATGTGTATTCTTATTGCCATTTCATTAATTGTTTTGGATTTGTTTTTGTTGGTCTTTTTTCTTCCCTTCTTTTGTTCTGTTCTCTTGTGGTTTTGTAACTATTTAGTGTTGTATTTGGATGGATTTTTCTTATATTCATGTGTACCTATTTTAGATTTTGGTTATGGCTACCAAGAGGTTTTGATATAGGAGTCTTGTTTTAAGTTGTGGTCTCTTAATTGCAAATGCATCTTCAGTATCCTGCATTTATAACCTCCTCTTCTTGCAATTGCTGGTTTTGATATCATATTTGTGTGTGGATGATTTTCTACCTTTACTATATGTTTGCCTTCATTGGTGAGCCTTCTCCTTCATAGTTTTCTTGTTTCTAGTTGTGGCCTTTTCTACCTAGAAAAGTTCCTTTAATATTTGTAAAGCTGGGGTTTGGTGATGTTGAATTCTCTTAGCTTCTCCCTGTCTGTTAAGCAATTTTTTTTTTCAGGGCTATACTCTGGCATATGGAAGTGCCCAGGCTAGGGGTCAAATCAGAGCTGCAGCTGCCAGCCTACACCATAGCCACAGCAACACCAGATCTGATCCATGTCTGCAACCTACACAGTAGCTCCTGGCAATGCCAGATCTTCAACCCACTGAGTGGGCTGGGGATCAAACCCACAATCCCATAGATACTAGTCAGGTTTGTTACAGCTGAGCCACAACAGGAACTCCTGCTTGTCTGTAAAGCTTTTGATTTCTCCTTCAAATCTGAATGAGAGCCTTGTTGGGTAGAGTATTCTTGGTTGTAGATTTTTTTCCTTTCATCACTTTAAGTGTACCATGCCACTCCCTTCTGACCTGCAGAATTTCTGCTTAAAAATCAGCTAATAACCTTATAGGGATTCCCTTGTATGTTACTTGTTGCTTTTCCTAGCTGCTTACAGTATTTCCTCTTTGCCTTTAAGTCCCTGCTTTGCCCTGGGAGGGTGCACATGAAACCCTGTGTGCATCCTCCAAGAGCAGAGTCTCTGTTTCCCCCAGTTCTGTGGAGCTTCTACACACAAGCCCCTTGGGCCTTCACTGAATGCCAAGTGCTACAGATATTCCTCCTTCCAATGGGAGACCCCCAGGCTGGGGAACCTGACATAGGATTCAGAACTCTCACTTCTGTGATAGAGTTATTTTCCCATCTGCAGGTCACCCACCTGGTGGGTATTGGATTGCTTATATCACTCAAGCACCCCTCCTACAATTTCAGTGTGGCTTCTTCTTTGTCTTTGGGTGTAGGATATCTTTTTTGGTAGATTCCAGTCTATTTTGTTGATGGCTCTTCAGCAATTGGTTGTAATTCTGGGGTTTTGTAGGAGGAGGTGGGCCTGAGTCCTACTCTGCCATCTTCAGAGATTGATTCGGATCCTCGCTGCTTTTGTTAAAAAAAAAACTTTTATTGAAGCCTGGTTGATTTACAATGCTGTGTTAATTTCTGCCATACAGCATAGTTACTCCCATATATATGGGAATATATATATATTCACACACGCACATATATTTTTTCTTTTTTTCCTTCATGTTCTTTTCCATTATGGTTTATTACAGGATGTGTTTTTTTTTTTTTTTTTTTCTCTTCGTCCTTCACCCATGGCATATGGAAGTTCTCAGTCTAGGGATCAAATCGGAGCTATAGCTGCCGGGCTACATCACAGCCACGGCAACACAGGATCTGACCTGTGTCTGTGACCTACGCCACAGGTCACAGCAATGCCAGATCCTTAACCACTGAGCGAGGCCAGGGATCAAACCTGCATCCTCATGGATCCTAGTTGGGTTTGTTATTGCTGAGCCAGGATGGGAACTCCCTATCACAGAATATTGACTATAGTTTCTGTGCTATACAATACGACTTTGTCATTTATCTATCCTATATATAGTAGCTGGCATCTGCTAATCCCAAACTCTCAGTCCTTCCTCCCCCACACCTCCTGCTCCCTGGCAACGACAAATCAGTTCTTTGTGTTTGCCTCATTGTTTCTTTAGTTTGCTTCTCTGGATTACTCCCTTGTGTGCAGGACTTCAGAGCTCCAATAGCCTAGGTAAGACGTGTGATGTGCTTAGGACACCCAGCATAGGCCTAAGGGAGCATCTGTTGTTCTATAAATATAAGCGTCCTTTAAACGATGGTTGATTTGTTAATGTTGTCCTAATACAAATCATGTATTCTAGTGATTATTTCTGATCTCGAGTGATGTAACTGGTCATGTTGACTTACTAGTTAGGACTCACATCCACATCTGTCCACCATAGATTTCACTCCATTTCCGCCATCCCTGCCCTGGTTCATTCACCCCTCAAGTAGCCTCCTGTAGTCTCTGCATTCACTCTGGACCCCTCTTCACTCCAGCACCAGTTCCCCATGCATAGGCTAGAGGGACCTTTAAAAAATCCTTCCTTCCTTCCCATGGCTTTCCATTTCTCTTAGAATAAAATCCTCGCTGCAGCTTGCAGGTATAGCCCATGACCACACTGAGCTTCCAGGTCCAGCCTGTTCTGCCTCCTGGCTTCTGTCTTTCTGCCCTCTGGGCCTCCTGGCTGCTTCCCAGAGCTTTCAGCCCCACTGTTCGTTCCATGTGGAATGACTTGCCATTCCCCCACCACCACCACCGCCCCCAAATCCCCACAGTCAACTCCTTAATCTTCAGAGTTCAGTCACTTCCCCAATCCTCAGACGAGGTCAGTTCTCCAGTTATCATTTCATAGCTCTAAGTCACCCATGATCAAAGAATCAATTCTATAGTGATCTATTTGATTGCCCTTAGGACGGGCTGGGAATTTGTTCCCTGCCTTGCTCCTAGCCCTGTGCTCAGTCCAGAACTCCTAAGGTGGATGTTGAACTACAGAAATCTCGTTATCACAGTATAGTTTAATCAAAGACAGACAAAGGGAACAAAGAGACCTAAGATGGCCCAAGGAGCAGAAGACACTTCATCCCAGACCAGAAGGAAGGCCCTGGCTGGTACTGCTTTGCCTAAGGCCAAGGCTGCTGCCTTATGTTAGGAGAACCAGCAAAGCTGTCTTAGAGGAACTTGTGACTCAGAGGAAGGGTGATGGAAGACGCCTTTGTGGGAGATAAAAGGGCTGAATCTTAATAAATGATGAAATATACCACTGACAACATAAAAATCTTACTTTGGACAAAATAGACACTCTTAAGCAGGCCTAATTAAAACAAAAGGAGGAGATCAAATCAGGAAGAAACTACTCTTCAGAAGGACAGCTCCCTCCTGACTCAGCTCACAGCCTTGGCTGATCCAGTTGTTTCTTTCCCTATAAACAGGTACTGGCCACTCACTTTTGCCTCCATGTGATTTCAAAAATCTGTCAAGTCAAATAATATCCTAAATACTTTATTTAAAATATGCCCAATTAGGAGTTCCTGTTGTGGTACAGCAGAAACAAATCTGACCAGTATCCCTGAGGATATGGGTTGGATCCTTGGCCTTGCTCAGTCGGTTAGGGATCTGGCATTGCTGTGAGCTGTGGTGTAGGTCACAGACATGGCTAGGATCTTGCATTGTTATGGCTGTGGTGTAAACTGGCAGCTGTGGCTCCGAATGACCCCTGGCCTGGGAACTTACATATGCCATGGGTGTAGCCCTTAAAAAAAAAAAAAAGTAAAACATGCCCAATTATATCAAGATTAAGGGAGACTTGTGAATGCTTACAGACAGCACATGAGCATGCCCCAGTTTATTCCCGATGGGGAGGCTGGTGGTCCTCAGGACTCTTCCCAGTGACACACCTTCTTTGGGGGATTGCAGCAAATTCTGTGGCTTCAACCACCACCCCTACTGAATCTCTTCTGTGACATCCAGCTGCTTCCTGGCTAACTTCCATGTTCCTGAGCAAGTGGTACCTACCAACTCTGCTGCCCCCCACTTATCCTGAATGGCCTCCTCACCCGCCCCACTCACCCCTAGCTAGCAGCCTGACTTCAGTGTAGAAGGCAGTGCCTGGCCCCTAAGCAGACATCAAAGGCAGACTCCTAAATTGTATGTGCATGCAGTGGGCGAGAGGGCCCCAAGGCTGGCATGGTGAGTGATTTAAGCCTTAGACCTGCTGGCGGAGAGGAATGCTGCCTTCTCTGACTCTCAGCTGTTGGTAGGGCCTGAGTGGTTGGGAAGAGTGTTCTGTGTGTTCCTCTAACTCGGGCGGGGCAGTGAGGACCTGAATTCAGATTTGGAGCCAGAGGCCCAGGCAGCCTTGTGCAGCCACACTCCTGCAGGTCCTACTTACACCCTCCAAGGGCTCACTGCAAGATCCAGGCAGGAAAAAAACAGAGTAAAAGCAAGCTGGTTGGAGTCTAGGTCTCAGCCTTCCTTAGCCTTGATCTTGGGCCAGACCCTCCTTTCCAGCAGTTCTTTTTCTCCCTCATATGGATAGGTTTTAGTAATGATAAAATTCATGAACATACATTGGACTTTTACCCTGATCCAGTCATGTCTAAGCCCTTTTTGTGCCGTGTCTTACTCTCCATTAACACCCTAAATACCACATTACGTTTACCTTACTGGGGCTCCCCCACACTTTGGGGTCAAGTTCCAAGGCCTCTTCACACAAAAAGAGGCTTTTTGTGACCTTGTTCCAGCCCTTTTATACCTTCACTGCCTCTCCCAATGCCAGCCCCTGCACTCCATTCCCACACCTTGGCCTGGCCCCCTTGCTCTAGGAAGCCTCCCTACAGTGAGCGCCCAGGCTTGCAGCTCTGGCTACATGGATGAGCTGTTTCCACATGGGAAGCAAGTTTATAGTCAGGCTGGAATGGGTACTCTATTTCCTTGTATCTCCTTGATGCTTGGCATAGTAGGTGGCAGACAGTGAATGACTGAGAGAACACACTCGTGTGTATATGAACTTTGTAATTCATATGAATTAGAACTTGAAATCGGTGTTTCAACTTACACCAGAACTTTTGAGATTAAAAATGAACCCTAAGCAAACTACTATCATGCATGGGCTCTGAGTGTCCCCTTTTTCCTTTTTCCTTTTTCCTTTTTTTTCCCCTTTTTCCTTTTCTTTTCTTTCTTTCTTTTTTTTTTTTTTTTAAGGCCACACTGTGGCATATAGAAAATCCCAGGCCAGGGGTTGAATCCAACCCACAGCTGCAACCTATGCCACAGCCACAGCCACACCAGATGCTTAACCCACTGCAGCACAGTGGGGACCACAATATTCTTTAAAGTTGATGTATGATATTGTGTTAATTTCTGCTGCACAGCAAAGTGACTATTATACACATATATGCACTATTTCTTATAATCTTTCCCATTAGGGTTTTTACAGGATACCGAATATAGTTCCTTGTGCTGTACACTAGGACCCTGTTGCTTATCCATTCTGTATATATGTAATAGTTTGCATCTACCCACCCTAGACTCTGAATTCATCCCTCCCCCATCTTTTCCCCTTTGGTAACCAAGTCTGTTCTCTATGACTGTGAGTCTGTTTCTATTTTGTAGATAGGTTCATTTGTGTCATATTTTATTTATTACTTATTTTTATTCCATTTGTTTGCTTTTTTAGGGCCATACCTGCAGCATATGGAAGTTCCCAGGCTAGGCGTTGAATTGGAGCTGTAGCCACCTGCCTACACCACAGCCACAGCAACACAAGATCCAAGCCACGTCTGCGACCTACACCACAGCTCATGGCAACACTAGATCCTTAACCCACTGAATGAGGCTAGGGATCAAACATGTATCCTCACAGATCCTAGTTGGATTTGTTACCACTGAGCCACAATGGAAACTCCCTATGTCATATTTTAGACTCCACATATAAGTGATATCATATGGTATTTGTCTCTTTCTGGCTTCACTTAGATAATCTCTAGGTCTATCCCGATTGCTGCAAATGGCATTATTTCATTCTTTTTTATGGCTGAGTAGTATTCCATTGTATTTATGTACCACATCTTACTTATTTTTGCTTTTTAGGGCCGCACCTGCTGCATATGGAGGTTCCCAGGCTAGGGGTCTAATCAGAGCTGTTGCTGCCAGCCTACACCACAGCCACAGCAATGCCAGATCTGAGCCACGTCTGTGACCTACACTACAGCTCACAGCAATGCTGGATCCTTAACCCACTGAGTGAGGCCAGGGATCGAACCTGCAACCTCACGGTTCCTAGTCAGATTTCTGCTGCGCCATGATGGGAACCCTGTACCACATCTTCTTAATCGATTCATCTGTCATTGGACATTTGGCTCGTTTCCATGCCTTGGCTGTTGTGAATAGTGCTGCTGTGAACACTGGGGTGCATGTATCTTTCTGAACTATAGTTTTGCTCATATATATGTGCAGAAGTGGGATTGTTGGATCTTATGGAAATTCTATTTTTAGTTTTCTGAGGAACCTTCACACTATTTTCCATAATGACCGTACCAACTTACATTCCCACCAACATTGTAGGAGGGTTCCCTTTTCTCTACATCATCTCTAGCACTTGTTATTTGTAGATTTTTAAATGATGGCCATTCTATTGTTAGGTGGTACCTCACTGTAGTTTTGATTTGCATTTCTCTAGTAATTAACAATGTTGAGCATCTTTCCCTATCTATGCATGTTGGCCATCTGTATATCTTCTTTGAAGAAATGTCTGTTTAGGTCTTCTCCTCATTTTTCAGTTGGGTTGTCTTTTGTTGTTGAGTTGTATATGTTGTTTTTTTATTTTGGAAATTAAACCTTGTTGGTCACGTCCTTTACAAATATTTTCTCCCGGAGTTCCCGTCGTGGTACAGTGGTTAACGAATCCGACTAGGAACCATGAGGTTGCGGGTTCGGTCCCTGCCCTTGCTCAGTGGGTTAACGATCCGGCGTTGCCGTGAGCTGTGGTGTAGGTTGCAGACGCAGCGCAGCTCGGATCCTGCGTTGCTGTGGCTCTGGCGTAGGCTGGTGGCTACAGCTCGGATTCAACCCTTAGCCTGGGAACCTCCATATGCCGTGGGAGCGGCCCAAGAAATAGCAACAACAACAACAATAACAACAACAACAACAAAAGACAAAAAAGACAAAAAACAAAAAAAACCAAAAACAAACAAACAAACAAAAAAACAAATATTTTCTCCCATTCTGTATATTGTCTTTTTCTTTTTTATAGTTTCTTTTTCTGTGCAAAACTGTTTTAAGTTTCATTAGGCCCCATTGGTTTTATTTCTATTGCCTTGGGTAACTGACCTAAGAAAATACTGGTATGATTTTATGTCAGAGAATGTTTTGCCTATGATCTCTTCTAGGAGTTGTATGTTGTCTTGCTTTATATTTAAGTCTTTAAGCCATTTTAAATTTATTTTTGTGCATGTTGTATGTGTTCTAATTTCACTGATTTACATGCAGCTGTCCAGTTTTCTCAGCAACACTTGCTTAAGAGAACATCTTTTCCCCATTTTCTATTCTTGCCTCCTTTGTTGAAGATTCACTATAGGTGTGCAGATTTATTTCTTGACTTTCTATTCGTTCCATTGATCCACATGTCTGTTTTTGGGCCAATACTACAGTTTTGATTACTGTAGCTTTGTAGTATTGTCTGAAGTCTGGGAGGATTATGCCTCCTGCTTTATTTTTCCTCAGGATTGCTATAGCATCTGGGTCTTCTATGGTTGCATATAAATCTTTGGATTATTTGTTCTAGTTCTGTGCAAAATGTCATGGGTAATTTGATAGGGATTTCATTAAATCTGTAGATTGCTTTGGGTAATATGGCAATTTTAACAAAATTAATGCTTCCAACCCAGGAGTATGGGAACTTTCCATTTCTTTCCCCTTTAATTTCATTTCCTCTTTAATTTCCTTTAGTCAGGTTTTATAGTTCTTAGCATATAGGTCTTTCACATACTTGTTTGGGTTTATTCCTAGGTTTCTTGTTCTTTGGTGTGATTTTAAAAGGTATTGCTTTTTACATTCCCCTTCTACTAATTCATTTAGTGTAAAGAAATGCAACCAATTTCTGTATATACAAATATGGGTGCATCACAAATTCACAAGTTATCCTTGTGCAGGAGGGGCTGTGCAGAAAGAGGAAGGGTGAGAAGGGAAAATGGGTACTAAGGCTGGAAGTTGGCTTTGTGGGAACAGCAAGCAGAAGTGTGGAGTGAGTTCCTTCTTTTCTTCCTCAACCTCTCAGCACCTCTCTATGCCCTGTGCTGGGTGCTGGGCCCATCAGCAAGCAGCGTGGCTTGATCAGACCAAAATTTGAGGTCTTTTCTCCTTGTTAAAAAAAAAAAAAAAATCACCAATTTTACTGAGGTATAAATGCTACACCTTCCATTTGCATGTCATGTTATCCCAAGAGAATAGTCTTGGAAATGGAGATGTTAATGGAGCCTCCATGAAGCTGATATTCCCTGTGTTTCAGATTAATCAAAGGAAGGAACGTAAAGTTGACCTGGTGTTTACAGCAGAGCTCTACAACACAGAGGTAAGTTGCCGTGATTCGTGAAGTGTCCCTGTTAACAATTCGTATGAATTTTTTTTAAAGTGAGAACTTTAACATATAGTGACTTGGAGGTTTGTTGTTGCTTTTTTTCTTGCTTTGTTTTCTATTTGTTCTCAAGAATTGAAGACCAGAGCTAGGCAAAGTAACTTCATGGCTTTATACAGGGATGCTTTTAAAAACTGTCCACACAGTCATGGTCCCCTCCTTCCTCTGCCACTGGGGAGGGTGCTTCACACCCCCTTTGGCACCCTGTGCCCCTCCCTAGCAGCTCAGAATCCTTGAAGTGACTCACTCTCAAATGGCAAGCTGCTCTTTTCCTGTCAGCTGGTGACATTTCTTGTTAGCAGGCTGGTAGAACAGGAGGCCAGTTCCAGGAGCATCCATGCACAGAGGCGTTCTTTAACAGACAGCAACCACGGATGCCGCAGGCATATTCAGACTCTACAGTGTGACCCAGCAGGCCATGGTTTGCCTAGGTTCCTTTCCATGTTCTCAAGAAGGGAGTAAACAGGGGACTCCTATAGAAATTGGAGCCTGACGAACTTCCAAGTGCTAGGCCAAGCTGGGAGGCAATAGCTGGCACCTGGGTGGGGGGGACCAGGCTAAAGACCTGTGTGTGGCACTGAGTCAAAGCCCCTGTGAATGAGCAGGCAGCACCTGGCATTAAGGTGTCTCAGGGAAGAAGAGCTTCAAGGATAAGGCATCACTCCTCCAGCTGATGCTTCTGGAAGAAAGCTTACCAGTACTCAGGAACAAGTTCTAACAAGATAACAGTATTCTGACTTTGCTAATTAACCAAAGGATTAACATTTTCTTAAATCATAAGGAAGTTTCCTTTGATTTCTCTGTTGCAAACAGAAGTGTTAGATTAAAGCTAAAGGGAAAACAATTACTAGATTTTTTTGACCAACGATGTTTTTCTGAAGGGCATGGCAAGCTGACTGAAATGTCCCATTTCAGGGTGTGAGAAGAGTTCTTTCATCTTAAGGCAACTGCCTTGATTCTCTGGAGCTGCTTGGGGGGAGGAAAGGGAAAGAAAAACAAAAGGGGACAGTACTCGTTTCCTTTTCCCTTCCCTGGAAAGTTTTGACATCAAAGGAATCTGCATGCCAGCCTGGTCTTCTGCCTTTGATAAGCCTCTTCCCCTAGCACTCCCTTCACCTTTTTCTTATGTTGCAACCATAATTAAGATTTTAATCCACAAATGAAATGCCCTCTCATTTAAACCAGCACTCACCAGAGGAAAAGCAGCACATTGGAATGACTATTTCAATTTTTCAAGTTAGTTCTAGGAGGGGGCTTATTAAGCAGGTCCAAGTTTGATTAGTTTGTTTTTTTGTGGGCTTTGCCTAAGCTTATTTTTGGTTGTTGTTTTTACTGGGATTCCACCCAGTTTAAATGACTGTAAAAGGGAAAATAACTCAACCGCTCAACCAACCATGTCGTAACGGTTTTTAACTATGGGCCCACATGAATGGCTTTTGAGTGGGGCCTTGAACTTCCTCAGATCTAGGTCCAGTGGATGCATTTTTCTGGGAAGTGGTTCCCTGGCTTTTATTGTTGGGTTAAGGAATCAGTGACTTAAAAGGGTGGAGAATGAGTCGTACACTTGATGTCTACTCAAAGCATCCAGCTACCCAGCTCTATATGCCTGTGCATTGGAAAATAAGTAAAGGTGATCCCAGAACACTCAGTGCACCCACATTTAAATATGAGTGCAAACCAGTATACCTTGGTTGAACCCTTTGGAGGAACCCAGTCCCATTTGGGGGATCTATGCTGCTACTTCTTTTGGATTAGATCTCAGAGTAGAGAGATGGAGTTCTCACAGAGCCAGGGCCCTGGCATCACACAGACACAGCTCAGGCCCTGGCTTACCACTTACTAGCTATGAGACATGGAGTAGGTTCCTCTTTAAACTTCAGTCTTAATCCAGAGATTTGGAATAAGAGGACTGAATTCACTGGGCAGCATGAAGATACTGTCATTTGTGTTCATGGAAACCAGCTTCCTTTAAGTTCAAGTCTGCAAGCTTGAGGACCAGCTAAGCATTATGTTGGTGCACAGGAGAGAAGAAAGAACTCATATCCTAGAGGTTTGAGCCAAACAGCACTCACAGATGTCAATGGTATTTCTTTGGAAAAGGTCCAGCATTCTTTCATAAGGGCACCATCAGAAAGCAGGAGCTTTTGAGAACTATGTCTAGATACTTATATTGCAACATAACAATGGGAGGAAAAAGTATGTATACATGTATATGTAACTTGGTCCCCATGCTGAACAGTGGAAAAAAAATATATTTATATATAAAAAAAGATATTTAGGAAGTTAAAAAGAAAGGAGCTTAAATGACAGCATAGAATGAAGATGGTTATGTTCAGCTGTGAGCACAAAAGTCACTTTCTGCAAAGCAAAGACCACCACCAATCAGTGCCACGCCTTCCTGCCGTGTATAAGAAACTCCCCAGTCTTGTGTGTGTTGTATACTGGGGTGGCTGGGGAGTGATAAGGAACCATTCTAATTCCAGAATCTTTATTTCAGGAAGGTAAGGCACGTCTGGGGAAATGTTCTGCTCAAGTATTTTTCAGGAATGAGAAACCCAGACCGGCTGTTAATGTAACTTGTACTCAGCTCCTTGAGAGGAAGAAAAGACAAGAAGAGGATTATCAGCTCTACAGGCACATGAAGCAACTTAACACCCCCTTGGATGTAGTCAGCATACCTGGTATGAACCAATACTTGAAATTTCTATATTCAGGAATACATGTCTACTAAATCTTAAAAAGAATGATCATTTCAAAATTTATCCCCCAAGTTGCACTTTAATTCAGCTACAGAATGTGATACCTTGTTATTCAGACAAAACTCAGAAGGATCCTTTAGTATGATATAGTGACTCCACCAAAAACTATCTGTGCCCCTTTAATCTGCCCACTTCCCATCCCAGATGAGGGGCAGGGCAGAAGCTGGACCCCAAGGGCGAGGTAGAGAGAGGTCTTTGCAACAGGACCCACAGATAGGGGTGCAGTTTTCAGGTCAAGTCCAGAAGATGAGATGTTTCTAGAGGTTTCTGGTGATAGCTTTGGGAACTTTAGGTGACGAGTCCCTATCCAGAGCCCCTACTGTGCCCTCCTGCACCAGGGCCAGTCGAGCCCCACTGTTTGGGGCCTGGCTGGGAGGCTGCGGTGGAGTCAAGCTGATCTCATTTTAGGTCCAGAGCTAATGGGCAGTGGTGCCGTCTCTTATAAGAAATGAGCCCTGCCTCCCAAGTGACTCAGCTGAAGTGAAGCAGAGCCCATTTGTTCTGGCACTCAGCAGGGTGTGTGGGCAGCAGCTGAGACTCGGCACTTACTGGCAAATCCAATTTCCAAAACCACAAAAGTCATCTCTGGACTTGCACTTGGGTATTAAGCTTGACATCGGTCCATGACAGTGCTCTCCCCCACCCCAAGTTCACGCATTTACCCGGAGATTGTGACAGACCCATGCTGGCCTGGACTCCATTCCTGAGTGTATCTGGGTCCCATCCATTATGGAGACTAAGTGATCTGCAAACCCTGGATGTGGGATAGAGCTCCTTGCGTTTCTGAAATTCAGGAGCTTGGCTCATTTTCATTATAATTCTTTGATAGCTCGGATTTTATGAGGAACAATTCAGAATCTTACATTGTAGTAGAATTTGTTTCTATTTAACTGCCTGAAATAAATGGGGCACTGACTTAAAATTTACAGTTATTTAGGGATTGGTCTCTTCCTTATCTGGGGAAGTAGGGTTTTATATATTTTTCTTAAAACACTAATTTTAGAAATTGTATCAGACCTTTTCTTTCAATTTTTGCCACAGGATCACTAGATTTTCCAGTCAGATGCTCCATGACTGAGCTATACCCCCAAGGATCACTAGATTTTGGACACTTTAATAGTGCAGGTTAACTGGGTTATGTTGAGTCCTATATGCTGACAAGGCTCATTCTATAACAATCTAACTTAATGTGGCTACCATGAAGCTTCAAAAGAATTTTTTAATAGAAGGCACCTTTTCATAAACAAAATCTACAAATGCTCTCATCACTGTAAATTCAGCAGAGACAGTTAATGGTGCTATCTATGGCCTGTATATATAATTATCTATTTAAAACTGAAAAGGTTTGGTTTTTAAAGTGAATCAAAACTTACATTGGAGGGGTTCCCATTGGGGCTCAGCAGGTTAAAGACCCAATGTTGTCTCTGTGAAGATGTGGGGTTTGATCCCTGGCTTTGCTCAGTGAGTTGAGGATCCAGCATTGCCGTAAGCTGCAGTGTAGGTTGCAGATGAGGCTCAGATCTTGTGTTGCTGTGGCTGTGGCATAGGCTGCAGCCTCAGCTCTGATTCAACCCTTAGCCCGGGCACTTCCATGTGCTGCAGTAAAAAAGAAAACAAAAAAGAAAAAACAACCTAAGTTGGAGTAGCCAGTTCAAATCTTAGGTCTTATTCAGTATTTAATCAACCCAGGTACTGGACTGTTGGGCAGTTTTCTCTACAGTTGGTAATTGAGAAGAGCTATCCTTTTTAGGATATGCTTGCTCTGCACTGTTTTTCCCCTAAAAAAGTAGCTGTCTGGTTTTTGTTCTGAGTAAAAATTTTACCTTTTCTAATGAATTCATAAAGTTCCTATAGGTGAGCCCAAATACACTACATATAAAGGAAAAGACTGAGACCATGAAAAACCAGCTAACATCCTGACTCTGTAGCAGTGCTATTGGCATTTACAGTTTGTATTGTCCTCATTAGTCACTGTGTTTTGTATAACTGATTTTTCTTTTATGCTAATTTGTTTCGATCTCACCAGTTAAAGTCATAGTGGCACTGTAAGATAAAGAAAGTTTGTCACTCTCTCTCACTCCTACCGCCCACATACATGACAGGAATTCAAGGCTCAGCTCCAATCTCATCTCTGTGAAGCTTTTCTCAACCTCCCCCTCCCCTGTGCCACCTCAGCTCTCTGATGCTCCCTCCCTTAAGGAGGGTGTGTGCTGAATTTCTACAGTCAGCAAGTGAAGGGTAGGGCCCATCTTTTTATCTCTCACAGTACCCACCCCATCAACGACTGCCATTATAAACTGGCCAAGCCAAGTTCTACCAATGCAGAGCAGAATTTATACATTTATTTATTTGTTAAGGCCACTTTTGTGGCACATGGAAGTTCCCAGGCCAGGGACTGAATCTGAGCTGCAGCTGCAACCTATGCTGAATCCTTTCAACCCTCTGTACTAGGCCAGGGATAGAACCTGTGCCTCTGCAGCAACCTGAGCCACTGCACTCAGGTGCTTAACCCACTGTGCCACAGCAGGAACTCCCAGAATTTATGCTAAAGATTACTTTACCAAGAAGGATTCATTTCCTAATAAGCTATTAGTATTCCTCATATATTATACTCTTTTGGGCTTTAATATAGACTATCTCCACCAAATCACATAAATGATGGTCCATGAACAGTTATCTAATACATTAATAACCTGTTAAAATTTGAGTTCTTAAAAATCACAAAAGGTAATTTATTAGCCACTGTATCCCTACCTTTAGCAGTATATGATATTAAGCAGATTTTAAAAATAAATGTTTGCTGAATTAAAAAGATGGCAGTTACAAAAACAGTGCCCCAGGAAAAACCCACTTGATTTCTTCATGTGTTCAAAAAAGAAATGCTGCTGATGCTTTGATTAGCTTTAACGCCAATGATCAGAGAAGGACAAAGACATTAGAGGATTTTGCAGAGATCATCACCCTTGACTGTAGAGCCAAACCAGAAGGTAATGTGGAAGTGACAGAGTTTCAATCTAATTAAAAAATGCTTCTTAACTAACAAGATTTTTAGATTAACTTTGAGTATCATTATAGCTCTTCCTTTGCATTTATATAGTACAGCAAATAGCCCTTGATAGTAGCTTTACCTAGCAGTGCAAGTTGAAGCATGTAAATCTCCATATAATGTAGAAACAGATATAATGTAGAAACAGTCCTATGTCATTATTTAAACTTCTAAAATTTTGTCCTAAAAATGCGTTAATACAAATGTGCTTTTTTGTGCCCTTAGACAGTCATGGACACATTGATCCCTCTCTGAGACCCATCTGGGATTTAGCTTTTCTGGGCAGCTCTTACGTGATGTGGGAAAAGACAACGCAGTTTTTACACTACTACGTGTCACAGCTCAGCAGTGTGAAACAGTGGGTAAGAAAAACTGAAATTAACTTTTACCACAAGAGACACATACAGCCAATGCACATTCTTACACTAAACTAAGAATTTTTAGTTTTGTGGCAATTTTTAATTGCATTTCATTCACTCAATAAAAATCTGAATACCAGGTATTGCTTTAGGGACTGAGGATATAGCAGTGAACAAAAAAAACAATATAGCTGCCCTTATTGAGACTAATTCTGATGAGAGAAAACAAAACAGTAAACTGATAAACAAGGAAATAAGTATCCAATGGTAGTGAAAGCTATGGAGAAAAATAAAGAAGGGAAAAGGGAGTGTAGAGTATTGATAGATTACTACTTCCATTGCCTAAAGTGAGGCCCCTCTAATTTGAGCAGAGGTTACATGGGAACAGAGGCCTAAAGGAAGTAAAGGTGAGCCACACCTCCAGAAGCAAGGGTTTCAGGCAGAGGGAAATGAGGCAGCAAGGTGACTGATGGGTTGGAGAAACACCAGTAAGGATAATGTGCTCACTCTAGCAGTGAGAGTGAGCAAGGGGAGTGTGCCAGGAGATGGGAACCTGGAAGGCCATTAGAAGGACCTCATCTTTTACTCAGTAGAGGGTTGTTAGCAGAGAATGACTTACAACAGAATCACTCTGGCTGCTGTGTTGAGAACAGACCGTAGACATGGGTAGAAAGCAGGGAGACCAGTACAGTATTGCAGTCATCTAGGCAAGGACCAGGATGGCAGCAGTGGGAGTGGTGAGGAGAGTTTGGATTCTGGGTACATTTTGGAGTCAGACCAATAGCAGTCGCTGATGGGTTGGATATGGATACCTAAGAGAGTAAGAAAAGTCAAGGATGAGTCTTAGGATTTTGGCCTAATTAGCTAGGAGGCTAGTTGTCATTAATGATTGGAGAAGACTGCTGAGGAACAGACCTGGGTAGAAATTAGCTTGATTTGGGGCAGTCGAAATTCTATAACCAAGTAGAGAATTTGTAGTCATCTGGACATAAGAGTGTGACGTTCAGGGCAGAGGTCTGGGCTGGAGTCATCACCACATAGGTGGTTCTTAAAGCCACAAGAATAGATGAGATCAGAGAATGAGTGTAGACAGAGAAAAGTTATGTAAGGGTTGAGTCCTGGAACACTTCTAACTTTAGAGGTTGGAAATATGAGAAAGAGAGTGTTTTAAGGATGAGGACTGACTCACTTCCAGGAAAGTCAAGGAAGATGAGGACTAGGAATCAACCATTTGATTTAGGCAGCTTGAAGTCAACCGAGAGCTTATTAAGAGCTGTCTCACTGGCACAGTGTGGGCAAAAACCTGATTGGAGGAGATTCAGGAAAGAATGGGAGAGGAAGTGGACATGCTATGTCCTTTAAGGAATTTAGCTTTAAAGGGGAGTAAAGGGAAGGGAGGGGCTGGGGGATGGAGGATGATGGGTAAGCACATGGTCGAAAGAGGGTTTGCTGTGCTATTTTTAGGTTGGGAGATTTAATAGCATATTAAACCTAGTAGATGGAGTTCCCTTGTGGTGCAGTGGGATGCAGCACTGTCACTGCAGTGGCTCTGGTCACCGATGTGGCACAGCTTTGATCTCTGTGCCTGGGAACTTCCATATGCCTTGGGCGTGGCCAAAAAAAGAAAGAAAATATCCACTAGAGAGGGGCAGAGTAGGACCTGAAAGAAAGAGAAGGAAGACTTGGAGTTAATATGTTTGAGGAGATAGATGGTGAGATCTACACAGGAGATGACCTTGGACAAGGGCACAGAGAGTTCACCTGGAAGGCAGACTAGTGTGGCCCAGATGTTGATGGGAGGGTAGGCATTGTGGTAGGAGCTTGTGGAAGTTCTGTCCTGGCTGTGTCTGTCTGCTCAGTGAAAAAATGAGGCAAAGTCACCAGCTGAAAGCAAGGATGAAACAAGTGCCTTGAGCATCACACAGCAGTGCAGGCCCCTGAAGGTCTGTGGTCATGAATTTAGAGGAGGGCCAGTCACTCTCGGCTGCATGAGTGTGGACATGAAGGAAGCTGAGCTGGGGTTTTCATCAGGAAGTGTGATTTAGAAAGAGGCATTTCCAGAGTATACAATATCAACTAATCTCAGCGAGGCAAGCTGAGCCAACCATAAGTACACATTTCTAAAAATAGTTTTCATGGATGGGGGGAAGCAGTGGATTCAGGGTGGATGGCTATCAGTGACTATCTTCTGAGTACAAGGATTTGCTCAGCATCCAGTCAACATTATTAATGCTGGTAAGAGCTTGATGTGCCTTCCTAAGGCCACTTGGAAAGCAGACAAATGTCTGCGGTGTAGTTTTTTCTTTTCTTATTGAGATGAACACACTTCTTTCTCCTTATAGAGTACTTTTAATAGAAATGACCCTGTGACTGGATACAGAATACAGCACTAATTCTTTTCCTAGATAAGTTTCTCTCATCTACCAAGACAATCATATCCTCAACAAAAGGTTTTTTTTAACCTTACCTGAGAAGTTAAGGGAACTTTTTTTTGATTAGTATAGAAAATGGTGTCAAGAAAACAGTACTAATTTTAACAAAGGTCAGATGAAAACTCAATAGGAATAGAGCAACAGAGACAAAAGAGAAAAAAATAGAGCCTTAATGTCAGTGTTTTCCATTCTTTGGCATTTGTACATGGTGCGTCACCAATGTCACCACCAGCACATACTCTAGTTCAGAAACAGCAGCCCCACTCCCTGCTCATTCTAAGCCAGTCTTTGGTGTACATTAACTGTCTGTTAATATCTCAGCTAACCTGCAAGTGGGAAAGTGAGGACAGATGTAATTGTAGAGTTAATAAAACAAAAATGCCTGGAAAGAATGGTTACTGATGGGGAGTTCCTGTCAGAACTCAGCGGAAACAAATCTGACTAGCATCCATGAGGATGCAGGTGCAATCCCTGGCCTCGATGAATGGGTTAAGGATCTGGTGTTGCTGTGAGCTGTGATATAGGCCAGCAGCTACAGCTCTGATTCAGCCCCTAGCCTGGGCACCTCCATATGCCACAGGTGTGGCCCTAAAAAGACTGAGGGGGAAAAAAAAAAAGAATGGTCGCTGAGTAGGAGTTTCAAATTTTTTTTTCACCCTATGGGGTTTGGGTTTTAGATAAACAATAATTAAATATGCAACTAACTTGCTGGGTCAACCAAGGCAAATCACTTCTTCTTGTAGGGATATGAAATGAGGATTAACAAGCTGACTTAAGCCCTTGAAACTAACATAAATCTAAATACTAAAGCAATTGGGAAATTTGGTTTAAGGTTGATATGCATTTCAGATTAGAGTTCTCTTAAAGAAAAGACTGCACATATCCACATAGATTTTCAAATTCTGCTATTTGGCGGCCATTAAAGATTCTTGCGATCTTTCAGAAAAAGAAGAAACAAAGCAACAATTCTTAAAAAGTCACTAAGATCAGAAAGTCTAGGTACTTTCCCTGGAGCCTAGGAGCAGGACAGTGAGGGTGACAAAGCCAAGACACAGAAGCAGGGAGTGACTGGAGATGCCCCATGGCCCAAGGTAGTGCAGGAAACAAAAGGGATTACAGTTTTCCCAAAAGTTTTCTCAGTGGGAATTACCTCATCTATACTCAGGGTTAAACTCGCCTTTTAATCCAATTGTGTATAGAAGTGCAGCCTTATAAACTCGTAGCCCCAAATTAACATAGCCTGAGAGAAGAGTGGGCTAAGAAAGGATTGAAATAAAAATATATTAGATGCATCTTACTGGAAGCTACTCCTTAAGTGAAGAACAGATGTCGTTCCCAGACCATGAGGGCTAAGCCAAAGAGCAGGGGAGATATTTGCTGCCTAGGAAAAAAAAGTACTTTCCTGACACCTTTAGACTCTATAGAGTCTAATATAAATTGAGAAAAGTAAAACTGAGTATTGTTCCAACTCTTATCAGTACCAGATACTGGCAGCACCCAGAACTACCTAACCTGCAGCATGTCACTGTCAGTCAGCCCAAGTCTTCACTCTAACTAGAAGCCTCCACTGGCCAATGGTTCATTACAAAAAACATCAACCTTATTTATTCTACTAAGAAATCTACTTTTGACTTAAATAAGGTATGACACCATAAAAGCAAAACATTCTCTGACATAAATTATAGCAATGTTCTTTAGGTCAGTTAGCTCCCAAGGCAACGAAATAAAAGCAAAAAATTTTAAATGGGACTCAAACAAACTTAGAAGCTTTTGCACAGCAAAGCAAACCATAAATAAAATGAAAGCACACCTTGCAGACTGGGAGAAAATATTTGCAAATGATAGAACCAACAAAGGATTAATTTCCAAAAGATATGAACAGCTGATACAGCTCCATAACAACAACCAAAAAAACAATCAAAAACTGGGTAGAAGAGCTAAATAGACATTTTTCCAAAGACAACATACAGATAGCTAATAGGCACATGAAAAGATACTCAACATCACTAATTATTAGAGAAAAGCAAATTAAAACTACAATGAGGTACCTCCTCACACTAGTCAGAATGGCCATCAATAAAAAAAGTCTACAGACATAGCAAGGACCTACTGTTTAGTACAGGGTAATCTATTCAATACTGTGTAATAACCTATATGGGAAAAGAATCTGAAAAGGAATGGAGATATGTATAACTGACTTATTTTACTGTATATCTGAAACTAACATATCATCAACTATACTCCAATAAAATTAAAATGTCTACAAATGATAAGTGCCAGAGAGGGTGTAGAGAAAAGAAAACCCTCCTACACTGTTGGTGGGAATGTATACTGATACAACGACTATGGAGAACAGGATGGAGATTCCTTAAAAGACTAAAAATAGAACTACCATATGTCCCAGCAAGCCCACTCCTGGGCTAATATCCAGAGAAAACCTTAATTTGAGGTAACACACCGCAGTGCTCACTGCAGCACTATTTACAATCGCCAAGAATGGAAACAACCTAAA
Source organism: Phacochoerus africanus (assembly GCF_016906955.1). Lineage (NCBI taxonomy): Eukaryota > Metazoa > Chordata > Mammalia > Artiodactyla > Suidae > Phacochoerus > Phacochoerus africanus. The sequence continues at coordinate 178,818,229 of NC_062544.1, read as the reverse complement.
TGTCCATCAACAGAGGAATGGATAAAGAAGATATGGTACATATATACAGTGGAATATTACTCATCTACAAAATGAAAGAAATAATGCCATTTGCAGCAACATGAACAGACCTAGAGATTATCATACTAAGTGAAGTCAGAAAGACAAATATCATATGATATCACTTATATGTGGAATCTAAAATATGGCATAAATGAACTTACTTAGGAAACAGATTCATAGACATAGAAAACATGGCTACCAAAGGCGAAAGGGGATGGGGAGGGATAAATTAGGAATTTGGGATTAGCAGATACAAACTACTATATATAAAATGATGGACATTAATCCCTAATCCCCTGGAACAGCATCCTATTGTACAGCACAGGAACTATATAAATATCCTATAAATTGTTCTCCATAATGGAGAACAATTTGAAAAAGAATATGTACAAACACACACAAAACAGAATCACTTTTCTGTTTACCAGAAACTAACACAACCTTGTAAATCAACGATACCCTAAAAAAAAAAAAAAATCTCCTTTTTCTAGCATATATTAATCACCTAAGCCTACTTATTCTCCATTAAAACTACCCTGGTTCTGCTAGGGATCATTCTCTTTTATTGGGGGGGGGTGGGGGGGGGAACAGTAGCAGTAAGTGGGTCCACTGGTAAGTAAACCTTTCAGTCTGTCTCTAGAAAGATTAAAGTGCTGGGTCACCAGAAAATGTGACAGTAAATCATCAATTTGGACTACAAGGATTTGACATTTGTGATGATTTGAACATAAACCAAGGAGATTATTTCTGAATATTAAAAGGATCCGGCATTGCCTGAGCTGCAGCTTGGATTCATTCAGTCCTTGGCCCAGGAACTTCCATATGCCATGGGTGCAGCCATAAAAAAAGAAAAGAAAATGATGGCTTCCTGGCAGAGCCTTACTTGTGCGGCAGTGCACCCTGGATACTTTACCAGGCCGGGGTGGCAATGTCTGGGCTGCAGTTCTTTAATAAGCCCTGCTTTTTGTTTGGTTTAAGGGTGCTTCCTCCTGGAAGAGAAAGAATTTATAAAAACAGAAGTGTAAGGTGTTTCAATAACTTAATTGAGAAAGGTCTTTTTTTTTTTTTTTTTTTTTAGGATGGCACCCACAGCACATGGAAGTTCCAAGCTAGGGTTGACTTGGAGATGTAGCCACCAGGCTATACCACAACCACAGCAACACAGTATCTGAGCCATGTCTGTGACCTACTCACAGCTCACAGCAATACCAGATCCTTGCCACTGAGCAAGGCCAAAGATCAAACCCATGTCCTCATGGATACTAGTTGGATTTGTTACCACTTCACCACCACGGGAACTCCTGAAGAAGGTCTTATTATTTGCTGTTGCACACCCGTGGCTTGTAGAAGTTCCCAAGCCAGTGACGGAACCTGAGCCACAGCTGACAATGCCAGATCTTTAACCACTAGGCCACCAGGGAACTCCAAGGAAGGTCTTAATTAAATGGTAGAAGGGGAGTTCCCATCGTGGCTCAGCAGTTAACAAACCTAATACCCATGAGGACATAGGTTCAATCCCTGACCTCGCTCAGTGGGTTAAGGATCCGGCGTTGCTGTGAGCTGTGGCGTAGGTCGCAGACGTGGCTTGGATCCCACGTTGCTGTGGCTGAGGTGTAGGCCAGCAGCTACAGTTCTGATTCAACCCCTAGCCTGGGAACCTCCCTATGCCTTGGGTGTGGTTCCAAAAGACCAAAAAAAAAAAAAAAGTTTGGGTTACTATAATGTGTGGACACTTTCTACCATTTGTTTTTTCTGTACAGCAAAAACTAACACATTATAAATCAATATATGTCAATAAGACAAAAAATACAAACTCCAAAACAGGAGGAGGCATTGCCCTGAAAAAACACTTTATAAGACCAATTTTTTAACCATTTAGAAATACATGATAAACAGTCCTTGAAAAATAGCGCAGTCTGCTGTAAAAGTCTGAGACAATTCTACAACACAGCAGCCAGCTGTGTCAATATAGTCTAAGATCAAGATTGTTACCAAACGAGGTCAAACAAGACCAAATCCACCCCTAAACCCAGCAATGCCCAACTGATAGAGCCTCCAGAAATAGTTCCTTTATATAAGAGACACTAAACTGTCTCTCATGAATCTCTGACTTCAGAGCCTGTGTTTTGGAGATTTACTTTTACCATTCATGGGTAGAGAGCTAGGTAGGCATAAGGCAAACTTACCCAATGAGGCAAAGCACCATAGAAAAGCAGTCAATTTCTGATCGATCCAGGTTTTTTTTTTTTTTTTTTTGGTCTTTTGTCTTTTTGTTGTTGTTGTTGCTATTTCTTGGGCCGCTCCCTCGGCATATGGAGGTTCCCAGGCTAGGGGTCCAATCGGAGCTGCAGCCACCGGCCTACGCCAGAGCCACAGCAACACGGGATCCGAGCCTCATCTGCAACCTACACCACAGCTCACGGCAACGCCGGATCCTTAACCCACTGAGCAAGGGCAGGGACCGAACCCGCAACCTCATGGTTCCTAGTCGGATTCATTAACCACTGCGCCATGACGGGAACTCCAGGCTCTTTTTTTTTAATCATCTTCCTCCAGCACCCTCTCACCTGCTGGAAATTTCATGGCTTGTGAAAATCTTCTTCACTGTAAGCGAAGGAAGACAAAACTTAGTATCAACTCCTTTTGATTTTGCTTTCCATGTTCTTAGTCTCAATGAAAGCCTGGTAGATTAAAATTAAATACAAATTATATTTTTTCTTTGCTTCCATTTTTACTAGTAAGGGGATAAGCACCCTCAGCCCCTAACCTCCTCCCCAAAACAGTGTCAAAAAGAAAAAAGGAATTGGTTTAGTTCCTTAAAATTTTTTTATAGAAACCAAGTGAATAAAAGCAGTAAGGAAGACTGCCTATCCCCCTTTAAAATGTGTTCGTTTTAGAAGCAGTGTGGTAAAGCATGAAGGATGTGGGTGGTGGCTAGTAGATCTGGGCTTGAATTCCCCATTTGTCACTTACTGGCCGTGACCTCAAGTTACCTTCCCTGTAAAACCAGCCTCATAATATGTATTCTTGCAAGATAGGAGAATTCCATGGGAACATGTATAAAGTGTCTAGCACAGAACCTGGCCCTTGGTGGCTTGCTACAAATCCTGCCCTGCCCTTTGTCTTAGTGCCTGGCCTATCGGGGATAACATATCAGTTTAAAGTCCATGTACAGTATCTAGATTTCTTAGGTTGTAAAAAAGATTCTCCCTATCCTTACAAACCTTAGTCTCCATCAAAACCTATAAATGTTAGAAAAAGTGATAGACTTACTAGATTTCCGTATGTCTTGGTGGCAAAAACAGTGAGAATCTATGGCCTCCATATCTTGATGTAGGATACCACCAAAGGAGATGAACGCAGCATCAGAGGCAGCAGATTCAAGGCACCCATCCAAAATAAGAATTTGTACAACACAAGGCTTCCAAATTCTGAGCTAATATAAAACCTACATCAACTATTATACTAATTACCTTTTTTCTTCTTCTAGAAAACAAATGATGATGCAATTGATTTTGATTATACTGTACTACTCCATGAATTCTCAACACAGGTAAAACAAAATGGTATATAGAATTGTTTTACCCAGAAGTTTTTGCAGATCATAATATTTTAGAACTCTTTTATTTCCAGGAAATCATTCCCTGTCGTATTCACTTGGTCTGGTACCCTGGCAAACCTCTCAAAGTGAAGTACCACTGTCAAGAGCTACAGACACCAGAAGCCTCTGGAACTGAAGAGGGATCAGCTGTGGCACCGATAGAGCTCAGCAATTTCTGAAAAAAAAGATTTGCCTATACCAAATTCTGAACAAATGACTGTACTAAATAGCCTGAATCATTATTCTAGTAAAATTGCCAAGGTAAAAGGCATTCTAATAATTTGGGAAAACCTGTGATTATAGAAAAATACTCAAAAATTTTCAATTAGTTTGGTTTAAATTTTTAACTCTGCTCAGTGCTAAATAGTCACACTGCAGATTTCTGTGTTTCAGCCCTAAAATGTAAAACCTAGTCAATTAGTATGTGCTGCAGCTGGACCACTAAGTATTTAAAAAACATAAGGAGTTCCCATTGTGGCACAGCAGAAACGAATCCGACTAGTAACCATGACTTTGTGGGTTCGATCCCTGGCCTTGCTCAGTGGGTTAAGGATCCGGCATTGCTGTGAACTGTGGTATAGGTGGCAGACATGGCTCTGATCCCACGTTGCTGTGGCTGTGGCGTAGGGTGGCGGCTACAACTCTTATTCAGTCCCTAGCCTGAGAACCTCCATATGCTGAGGATGTGACCCTAAAAAAGAAAAAAGAAAAAAAAAACATAAAACAAAATTGATGGTCTCATCTCTAAATCCACATTTCTCAATATTTTGAACATATTATAGCCAACTGGTGTATGTTGCTAAATTTCTTCTACCTACTATGTAAAAAATAATGTATTTCAATGAAATTAAATTGTAGGGAAAACATTGCCTGTTTAAAAGGAATTTTACAATTTTTCTGTGATTTCAAGCAAGTATTTCTTTTTAACCTGATATGACTACTTTTAAATGTTTGTTTCTATATAAATACATTAAAATGTGTTTGTAGAGATCTGTCTATATAGGCAAAATCTGTGCTAAACTAGAATTAAAAGATCTTTATTGTTCAAATTAAATAAAGTGCTTACAGATGAAGCCGAATGTCTGCAAACATGTTAAATGGAACAATGATATAACTGAAAGTATATAAAGTTTTCATAATTTTCATTTATAAAGACAACCTGGATCCAGTGTTGGCATAAATAATTTCTAAAAGCAAACGCAGTAGGTACCATTATCAGATTGGTGGAGTACCTCCCCAAGGCAGGAAGAACTGATCCAGGAAATGCAGCCGCATTTGCCTCTCAAAATTAGTATCATTTAATGGAATGCTTATAGCCAGGTCTTAACACCTCTAGTCAGGTTAGTGTCCAGTAATTGGTTAGGAAGCATCAGCCCTGAAACATACCAAAATGTTACCTTTAAGTCTGTACTATGAGAACATGGAATAAGTTATATCAAGCAGAAAAAAAATTTAAGACATAGACTTACAAAATAAGATGAATTATACTGTCACTTTTCAGATATAGTTCATATTCTATTTAAAAGCCCAACTCTGGAGCTGTGGCACAGTGGGTTAAGAATCTGACCCTGGGGAGTTCCCACTGTGGCGCAGTGGAAACGAATCTGACTAGCATCTCTGAGGATGCAGGTTCGGTCTCTGGCTTTGCTCAGTGGGTTGGGGATCTGGCATTGCTGTGATCTGTGGTGTAGGTCGAAGATGCACCTCGGATCCCACGTGGCTGTGGTGTAGGCCGGCAGCTGTAGCTCCAATACAACCCTGAGCCTGATAACTTTCATGTGTTGCAGGTGTGGCCCTAAAAAGCAAAAAAAAAAAAAAAAAAATCTGACTGCAGTGGCTCGGATACCTGTGGAGGCATGGATCCCCAGCCTGGGACAGTGGATTAAAGGAGCCAGTGATTGAAGCAGGTGTGGTGTAGGTTGCAACTATGGCTTGAATTCAGTCCCTGGCTTGGGAACTTTGATATGCCACAGGTGCAGCCATAAACAAAACCCCAAAAAACAGAACCCAAACCCTTTGCATTCATCTTCCCATCATTTAAGGATTGTTAAGTTTTCTGAAGCATTGGAAACAAAGATAGTATCAGCTCTCCCACACATGTGATAATGTGGAGAAAATACTTTACCTGAAATAGCAATCCAGTGATAGATTCCTCTAAATGAAGTTTCCTAAATATCTTCCAAAAAAGTGCCAAAAGCATTATAAAAGCATATTCAGTGTCCTGTGATTTTTAATCTTTCAGTGTCACATTAAGAGCTAGAAACAGGTTTCAGCTTTGTCTCACTTTTCTAAAAAGCACTCTCATCCTCCTAAAGGCATTATTAATTAGTAAGATTAGGCTCACAAATGTGGCCATAACATAATCAGGCAAAGAATCTAAGGTAGCCCTTTAGTAGATTTCAGTATAATAGATTGTAAAAGTGAATTCTACACATACAACATACAAAAAAAAAAAAATCACCTAATTTATAAAAACCCCACAAAAGTTAAACCAACTAAAAATTTCAATATCACCATTAGAACATCATTTCTAGCACAAAACTCTAAAATTGTCAACTCGATTTTACTAATATTCGATTTTACTAACAGCAGAGAAAATTTATTTCATCCGCCTTGACGTAAAACGAAAACATCTAAATTCCCTAAGCCCTCTTTTCATTAAGAGTCTAAAGAATTCTGAATCATTGTGGTGGCCCAATGGCAGTTATAGAAAGCATCACATTCATTTTCCTAATCTCTTGAGAATTTTCAGAAATTTTAAGACATACAAAACAACACCAGGATTTTGCATGTATTCCAACTGATTCTACTCATAGTTTCATACCTGAATTATGAATAGTTAGAAGTTAAACAAGTTCTGGGAGTTCCTGTCGTGGCGCAGTGGTTAACGACTCCAACTAGGAACCATGAGGTTTCGGGTTCAATCCCTGGCCTTGCTCAGTGGGTTAAGGATCTGGCGTTGCCGTGAGCTGTGGTGTAGGTTGCAGACGAGCCTCGGATCCCAAGTAGCTGTGGCTCTGGTGAGGCCGACGGCTACAGCTCTGATTCAACCCCTAGCCTGGGAACCTCCATATGCTGCAGGAGCAGCCCAAGAAATGGCAAAAGGAAAAAAAAAAAAATTAAACAAGTTCTTTTGAAAATCAGCTGGAAGTCTGTATATTGGCCCTTGAATGATAGTCCTTCATGACATATGAGTTTATTACACTGATTTCTCTCAGCTTAGAAAAATCTATGTCCTATTCTGTGATCTTACCTAGCTTTCAAAGTGCTACAATCATGCTGCCTGGAACTTTTTTTTTTGAAACCAAACTTACGTTTATCAAAAGGTATACATGGGGGGAGGGGTAAATTAGGGCGTTAAGATTGATATATACACACTACATCGATATATGTGTATATATTGATATATATATATAGATAAATGTACACAGACCCTTTCTTTTTCAGATTCTTTCCCCATATCGGTTATTATACAGTATTGAGTACATTTCCCTGTGCTGTACAGCAGATCCTTGTTACTAATCTATTTTATATGTGTATATATATCAATATAAAATTTGATATTTGAAATTTACTCAATACTGTATAATAACTTATATGGGAAAAAATCTGAAAAGGAATGGCTCTATGTATGCGTATATATATATATACACATACATAGATATAACTGGTGTTCTTTGCTGTATGCCTGAAATTAACACAATTTTGTTAGCAATATTCCAATAAAAATGTTTTTAAGATAAATACCAAATAATTTTTTTAGTTGAGTTCCAAATCATGCATAAGACCTACTTATAGTAAAGATTTACCTTCGTTATTTTAAATTCAAATTTATTGTTTTAAGTGATTTTTATTTTTTCCATTTTAGCAGGTTTACAGTGTTCTGTCAATTTTATACTGTACAGCAAAGTGACCCAGTCACACATACATATATACATTCTTTTTCTCACATTATCCTCCAGCATGGGCCATCAAATATGGACTAGATACAGTTACCAGTGCTATACAGCAGGATTTCATTGCTTATCCATTCCAAAGGCAATAGTTTGCCTCTATTAACTCCCAATTCCCAGTCCATCCTACTCCCTCCCCATCCCCCTTGGTTGGCAATTATTTGAATGAATAAATGAATAAATGTTCACAGTAGACTGCCTGTGAATATATTATTTCAATGATGCATTACAGTGTTATTTATTTGAAGACACTTTAAGCAGGCATTAAAGCTCTAATTAAAAAATTTACAGTATAGCAATGCAAACAGATGTTTTCTACAAAAGGATATAGTCCTACATGTTACAATTTACTACTTACCTGGAGGCTGCCTCATTTCACTGGCATCAATTTTAACTCATCCACATTTCAAAAATATTATCCCAATCTCTAATATCACACAAAAAATATTAATAATGTGACACATCTGAACAAATCCTGCATTTCACAATTTGGAGGTACAGGCGATACTGGAAGGGCCTTTAACCTTGCCTCTATATTGGAATAAGCAGGAAAACTTCTGATCTTGATCCAGATAATCAGAGTACCCAGGGGTTGGCCTGGGTATTTCTTTTTAAAGCTCTCCAAGTAATTTTTAAAGTGCTGCCAAGATTGGGAATTAAGGTGATATTACTGCCTAGTACTCTACCATTCTCCAAAACAAATAATAGTGTTTTTCTTTAAATTGGCCAACAATTATCCTTTACAACAGTAGTATGAAAGAAACTCTTAACTATGAATATTCTTATTAATTTTTTCCTTACACAGACTTTGACTGGTATGTGATATTTACCAACTATATACAAACTAATGACTTAACAAGAGATGTGGGTTCTGTTCCTGGATCATTCCCTATGGGATTCTATTCCAGTTACTCCACCAATTTGGCCGGTGTCGTTGCCTACGAAATGCTGGTTTTTGTACTAGGTATCTTGACTCTTTTCTGCCACATCTTCATAACCAGAGTGTTTAACAAGTTAAAAACATATTCAAATTTATTCATCTTAGTTGTAATATTTCAGATTGTTGGCAGCAGCCAGAGGAATGGTGCTAAATTCTATGAATATATTTTCCTCATCAGGAACAATATCCAAAGTCATTGAGAATAGCATGAGATGCTGATGAAATGCCAAAGCAACAATTTTCAGGCTTGATGCTATTGTAGCAACGGATATGTTCATGAGAAAATCAGCTTGGTTTGATGAGCATCATAACTGCATTAGCAATATGAAAAGTTAATGAGCTATATGGTCTTGGACAAGTTATTTACCTTCTTTGTGCTCTTGCTGTCTCTCTTACAGACTGGACATAATAATAGTACTGACTTTCATACGGTTGTGAAAACTAAATTAGAAAATGCATTGAGAGCATTTTAAATTTAATTATTTATTTGCTTTTTTTCAGGGCCACACCTGTGGCATATGGAAGTTCCCAGGCTAGGGGTTGAATTGGAGCTAGGGCTGCTGGCCACAGCAATGAGGGATCCCAGCCACATCTAAAACCTACACTGCAGCTCATGGCCAATGCTGGATCCTTAACCGACTGAGCAAGGCCTCAGATCAAATCAAATCCTCAAAGATGCTAGTTGGGTTCGTAGCCCATTGAGCTACAATGGGGATGCTCATCCTTTTTTTTTTTAAAGAGATCTTTTTTTCTAGGAAACTTAAGTTGTAAACCCAAATCTATAAATCAAGAAAAACAAAGATATTGAAATTATTTTATTTCTATTAGCTACTAAGGGAAAGGACTAGGCTATATCTATTCCATCAGACTTTTGGATGAAGCAATTCTGAACAATATGGTGGAACTGCCTGGCAAGGTCCAACATATTCTAGAAACAAAAGCTTAAAATTCTCTCACAATCTCAAATGAATACAGTATATGATAAATTCCAACAGATTCAAATTCAACTAGCAATTAGTAGGTGAATGAAACAGACTAGCCAGCAACCCTGCAAATTATATTACTTCAAGGTGCAGAAACATTAAAATGAAGACAGATAATAGCATTTACAAAGGTCCATTTTTCACCTCAGAGGTCTGCAAAAAAGTTAACATTCAGGGGTTCCTATTATGATGCAACATAACCATCAACAACACCATCATTAGGACCATCAGTGTCAGAGACATGGGTTCAATCCCCAGTCTGGTCCACTGGGTTTGGGATCCAGTGTTGCTACAGCTGTGGCCTGGGTCAGGGCTCCAGTTCAGATTTGATCCTTGGCCTGGGAACTCCATATGCCATGGGTCAGCCAAAAAGGAAAAGAAAAAAGTAACATGTATACTCTTAAAAACAAAGATATGGAAGCCAGAGATCGAAGCAATCTGCTTTATATTAAATAGCTAGAAGTTTAATTAGCATTTTAATATCCCAATGAAGAATGTGAAAAACATTCTTATTAAGATCAGATGGAATTCACTTTTTTTTTTAATTTTTTAACATTTCACCCCTGTGACTCATTTATTTTGTAGCTGGAAGTTTATACTTATTTCCTCACTTATTTCACTCAACCCCTCTAACCACCACCTACCTGTTTGTTCTCTGTATCTATGAGTCTGTTTCCACTTTGTTGTTTGTTCATTTGTTTTATTTTTTAGATTCCACCTATAAGTAAAATCATACAGTACTTGTCTTTCTCTTATTTCACTTAGCATAATACCCTCTAGGGCCACCCAGGTGGTCATAAAGGAATCCACGCTTAAACAAAAAAGTAATACTTTTAAGAAGTGTTATGATATATGCAATTTACTTTCAATATTCAGCAAAGCAATTTACCAAAAAAATACGTATGAGACATAGATGGGTAATACTCAAAGCAAATAGGACAAAACATTATTATTCTGACAAACTTAACAAAACTGTTCATTGCTGAGTCCGAATGGAAAGTATATGGCTATTCTTTGTATTATCAGCTTTTCTGTATGCTGAAAATTCTTTTTGTTTTTTTGTCTTTGCTATTTCTTTGGGCCGCTCCCGCGGCATATGGAGGTTCCCAGGCTAGGGGTTGAATCGGAGCTGTAGCCACTGGCCTACGCCAGAGCCACAGCAACACGGGATCCGAGCCACGTCTGCAACCTACACCACAGCTCATGGCAACGCCGGATCGTTAACCCACTGAGCAAGGGCAGGGACCGAACCCGCAACCTCATGGTTCCTAGTCGGATTCGTTAACCACTGCGACACGACGGGAACTCCTGAAAATTCTTATGATTAAAAAAAAAAATTTACATGTTCCAAGTTTAGAAGTATAACAGAAATAAGTCCCTTCCTCCCTTAAATAAATATTAAATATATTTCAGTAATAACCATATTTTATTTGAGGTAGAAAACCAAAGAGTTGAGATATACATAGAATTAACTTTTATATCACAAGAGTTTCTGAATATAATAGGAATCTAAAATTACTTGTTTTCAGTCTGAATTCATTCACCAGAATCCATTAAAGTATCTAAACCTTGCAGATTTAATTAAAGTTAGTCAACAAAGTGAGGAAAGTTAGTTCTTGGCTTTTCCTTTTTTTACAGGAAGTTGACCTGTAGCTTCCAAATACTTATTAACGAGGTCTTCTTGTGTGGCCGGTGAACATGGCTGATATCTGCAGTACTCCATAGTATATTCTCCCTTCCCCTGGGAGTTTAAAAAAACAAACAAACAGATTTTTCTTTAAAAACAACTCTCAAGTAAAGTCACACAAAGACAAGATTTCACACAAATGACTCTTTTGTAGGATGGTCTCTTGAAGAGTACTAAAGCAAAATTTAAACACTTGCTTACCTCTGTGCATGACCGAAGTTCAGTGGAATAACCAAACATATCGTTTAGAGGGACCTGAAAACAAACACAGTTGATACTTCAGCATTGCTTATTGAAAAATATTATTTAAAAATACAGAAAAGCCCTAGCCATTTAACTCCATTAGACTTAGATTTTTACTAACTACTACTGATTTAAGAGAATTAAAAGCCAAAGAAAAACTTACTTTTATTTTACTACAAATAGAAACCCTATTTGAAAATTTCATTTGACAATTACAGCTAGAATCCAAATCTTTCAGTTTCACAGAGTAGACACCACTGACAGCCTTCCCTCTCGTCCCTACTCCATGTGGCTCCAGTTCAAGCACTCAGAGGGTTTCTTGTGTGAAAATGTGAACACATCCATCCTTTGGACTCCTCAATGATATGCTGATAGTAGCGTCTTCTAGGAGGCCTTAGGTAATGGAATAAATCCTTCCTCCCATGAGATTTAAGTTAAGTAAGGTTGAGGCAAGGGAATTAATTATTCCAATAAATTAGAACATAATAAAACAACTATGCAAATAAAGCTATAAGAGAAAGCAAGGTAATTATACATCTAAGAAAATGACAAAAAAAAAGGTCTACATGAAAAGAATCTTATTTTTAGCTTTTGCACTTAAGAGAGGCTCTAACAGCAAATTATAGAAATTGCCACACACATATAAGCCACAAATTTAACACTCAAATACCCAGGGAAATGTCCCAATTCAATGTGCTCTGCAGTTTCCAAAAACAAAAGCTATCACTGATCTCCTGTGGTTAATAAAAGCAAGGTTGTCTGTGAACAACAGTACTTACCTCTGCATAGACTGTAAAATAGTCCTCAGCTCCATCCTGTCCTGTGATTACCCCATGGCGTCGGTTAATTCCTGCAATCACTGGTCCCTGAAATTCATTTGGAGCTATAACTTCCACAGACATGATAGGTTCAAGAATACATACTGTTGCATTTGCCAAGGCTAGGGTTAAAAAAAAAAAAAAGTTTATTAATCTTTAAACAAACTGGAACTCACTTCTGTCCAGATACACCAAAGGGAAGTAGAGAATGCTTTCCCAAAGGTATACATACAGATGCTAAGGTTAAAATATTTTATTTGGACTCATTTTCTAATAACAGTAGTAGTCTCTCTTCTAAATGGAAATTCCTTAAGACATACCCTTAACAGTAGTTTGTCCATTACCATATTTTCATCCTTAAAAATCATTAAGCTGCAGAGAATAATATAAAAGGGGTCTTAAAATAACATTCAATCAAGTCTTTTACCATTTAAATTACGCAGTTGAGGGTTACTTATTCTCTCTTCCTGAAATCCTTCAGAAGTGAAGACACTGTTGAGTCTCTGACCAAGGGAAATCAATTTTTCATGTTGGTCCCTTGCAGTTATTTATGTTTGGACAATAATGAAGTCATGCCTGAGAGCTTGAATTCCCTATTGAGAATTATAAAACCAAGTTTCTAGTTTGTGCTCTGCCTCTAACAAATTACATGCCTTTTGGAAAAACACAATCTATCCAGGTCTTGAGTTTCTTCACCTACAAAATAAAGACACTGGCCTAGATGCTAAGAGTCATTTAAGCACTAAACCCCAATGTATATGTCCATGCTTATTTTTATCCACTTAGTACATAACCAGAACACTTTTTTTTTTCCTTTTTATGGTTGCACGGGTGGCATATGGAAGTTCCCAGGCCTAGGGGTGGAATCAGAGCTGCAGCTGCTGGCCTACACCACAGCCACAGCCACACTGGATCCTTAACCCACTGAGCAAGGCCAGGGATTGAATCCACATCCTCATGGATACTAGTTGGGTTCATTACCACTGAGCCACAATAGGAACTCTACAGGAACACTTCTTAATGTGACAAATGACTGAAATGGAACAATGCTGAGAGAATATAATGAAACTTCAAACACTCAATATTTAATTTGGATAGAGCAGAATAATACTTCAGTCTTAGACTGGATGAATTATCTTTTTTTTTTTTTTTCCTTTTTCAGCCACACTCACAACACATGGAAGTTTTCAGGCCAGGGATCAAATCTGAGCCAGAGCTTGACCCACACCACAGCTGTGGCAACACCAGATCCTTTAACTCAGTGTGTTACAGCAGGAATTCCTCAATGAATTATCTTTAAATAAAGACTTTAACTGGAGTTCCCCTGTGACTCAGCAGGTTAAGAGCCCAATACAGTGTCTGTGAGGATGCAGGTTAGATCCCTGGCCTCCCTCAGTGGGTTAAGGATCTGGTGTTACTGCAAGCTGTGGCATAGGTTGCATATTTGGCTTGGATCCATTGTGGCTGTGGCATAGACCGGCAGCTGCAGCTCCAATTCGACCCCTAGCCTGGGAACTTCCATATGCTGCAGGTGTCGCTGTAAAAAGAAAAAGGGAAAAAAAAAAAAAAGGCTTTAAGCAAAACACAGAAAAGGTGACAAAGAAAACAATCAATTTTCCAAGCATCAATTTGTTCATAATAAACTAATGTTCAAAAGACACTATTAGCTTAAGTATAATAATAAAAACAGCCATTTAATACACATATCTCTTTGAAATATTTTCTAGTTCAAATCATATCCTAGCTCAGACCTACCTTTGACTAATTAGCTCCAATTAGTGAATTTTGAGTAGAGGAATAATGAACCTTTGCAGACTCCTAAATTTCATTAGCTAATCCTTGTAGAACCCTATGAAGACATCTAAAGCAGTAGACTAGCAATTCTAGATTATAAAAAGCAGCTCTATTTCTTGTAACTTCTTGGGTTATCACAACAGCAAAGCTTCTTTGGCTCTAAATAGATGTAATTAATGCAGAAGAAGGTACCCAGAGAGAAATGTGAGCAGGCACATTAAAATTTAGTTATACATTATCTAGTGTTTTCAATATGTCAGTAATATAAAAGAGCTAAAATCAAAATGGGTCATATTCTAAAGGGAAGGAAGGGATCAAGTATATAGCACCCATCCCTTAACTGTTGAGGACAGCCTGCCCAGTTCTCAATTTCATATTCCCTCACCCAGCTCCTTTCCTTTCAACTCCCTCTTTCTGCCCAAATCCACCTTCTGATTCACTTCAGAGAACCTCACCCTTATTCACTCTTTTCTCTAACCCCGCTCCATGTGATAAAACTTCAGAGGTAATTCATTCTGCCATTTTTAAAATAATCACATGGCGGCCAAGTCCTAAAGGCAGTTTTTCTTGAGGTAGATCCATGTGGTCTTTTAAGGCAGGAGGTGAAAATACCCCTATCGCTACAGGACCTTTTAAACCTAAAGTGTGGGTAGAGGTGGTAATGTTTCTATTACAGTCCTCTAGGGATAAAGATAGTAACACCAGGCTGGATGCTAAAGAGGTTGTGTGAGGAGATGGTCAAGGACTATGACTCTGGTCTGGGTATAACTCTCAGCTCCACCACTATCATGTAACCTTGAGGATTTCTTTCTTTTTTTTTTTTTTTTGTCTTTTTCCCATTTCTTGGGCCGCTCCTGCGGCATATGGAGGTTCCCGGGGTAGGGGTCGAATCGGAGCTGTAGCTGCCAGCCTACGCCAGAGCCACAGCAACTCAGGATCCGAGCCGCATCTTCGACCTACACCACAGCTCACGGCAATGCCGGAACCTTGACCCACTGAGCAAGCGCAGGGATCGAACCCGCAACCTCATGGTTCCTAGTCGAATTCGTTAACCACTGCACCAGGACGGGAACTCCAAGGATTTCAATTAACTACTCGAGGAGTCTCAATTTTCTCAACTATAAAGTCCACTGTTGAAGGTAAGATACGCTAATTCAGGTACTCAGCATAATACACAGCACAAAAGAGATCAATAAATGTTATTATGACCATTCCGAGACAAAAAGCTGGTGACTGGGTGGCATAGCACAGTGTGTGGTCAAAGGTAATGTGAAGGAAAGAAGATTCGCATTCACTATGCCCCATATGTACGTGTGGGTGTTTTTAAGAACTTTCTCTTTTAATGTTGTGGAATGACAATCTCAAAGCAGCCTGGATGTGCCCATTTCCACAGAGTTAAGTATAAAGTAGAACCAACGTTCAAAATCAAAGCCCAGGAGATCAAAAAAGGGATACTGCCAAGAAAAATGGGCTAACCATGACTCTGGGTAGGCCTTTATTTTTCCTGCAGAGCAGCTACAAATTCAACGTTTTTGGGAAGACCAAGCACAGCGGTCTTTCTAAAAACTGGCCGTAGAAAATGATGGTGACAGTCACATCCATAAGGTGAAAGTGCCCTAAAAGAACATTCGATTTCACATTTCAGTTTTAGTCATATCACTGATTAATCTCAGGGGCAAAGTTTAAATTGTGGCTGAAAATAGTTGCAGTTTTCATTTTTTTAAATGAAAAATACATGAGAATTTGAATTATTTTTCCTCCAATTTTGATAATAGAGAACAGCTCAAAAGTAGAAGCTAATCTGATATTAAGCTCATTTCTCAACAATCTTCCCCCAAAACTCTCATAATGATAATCATTGGAGATATATGCATGAAAAGCTGATTTTCTTTAGAGCTTATCAAAAATTTATTTTTATCCTTCTACACTTTTGTCTTTCAATCATGGAAAAATACAAATCAGATGATGAGATAGCAAAGTAATTCATTTTTCACACTAGCACCCTGCTAATTTGCAAATATTTATCTGGCAAAAAAACCCACAACTTCTCAATTTAATTATTATTTAGTGTTTTTCCTTTGCACCCTCACCAGGCGATTAATCACACACAATATTTATACATTTAAGTATTTAAAACCTAAATGGTACATACTTAACTGTTTAGTTAATATTCATAGACATATAGGACTTTCCATCATGGCTCAGCAGAAGCAAATCTCACTAGGAACCATGAAGTTGCAGGTTAGATCCCTGGCCTCACTCAGTAGGTTAAGGATCTGGCGTTGCCATGAGCTATGGTGTAGGCAGAAGACGAGGCTCATATCCTGTGTTGCAGTGGCTATGGCAGCAGTTGTAGCTCCCTTTTGACCCCTAGCCTGGGAACCTCCATATGCCGCGGGTGCGGCCCTAAAAAGCAAAAAAAAAAAAAAATTTCTTAGAGATATAGAGTATTTCATGGATATATATATACATGTACATTATGGGTATATGATCCATATTTATTTATATTTCATATAGGTACAATTAAAAAGGATCTTTGTTAACTGATTTTACCAATCATCTTGCTTTATGTAAACCTCTATCAAGGAAAGTTACCAATTTCTATTCAAGAACCATCACAGAACGACTGGTGACTTCTAGGTTTGTTTTAACAATACTTTTTTTCCCCCCTTTTAAGGCCACACCAGAGGCATATGGAAGTTCCTGGGCTAGGGGCTGAATCAGAGCTGCAGCTGCAGGCCTACACAACAGCCACAGCAACATCAGATCTGAGCTATATCTGGGACAGATACCACACCTTGCAGCAATGATGGAGGTTATGGCAATACCATATCTTTAACCCACTGAGTGAGGCTACAGATTGAACCTGCATCCTCACAGACACTATGTTGGTTTCTTAACCCACTGAATCACAATGCGAACCCCTGTTTTTAACAATACTTTAAAAAAGTATTGTATAAATACTTTCAAAATTTATACATTTATCAAATTATCACTTAAAATAGTTTACAATTTTGTCAACTGTACCTCAATAAAGCTGAAAAAAAGAATATAAAGTGATTACAACTAATTTGTCAGTTTAAGAATAATTAAAGTAGTAAACACCTTGGAGTTCCCATTGTGGCTCAGTTGTAATGAATGTGACTAGTATCGGATGTGGGTTTGACCCCTGGCGCTGCTCAGTGGGTTAAGGATCTGGTATTGCTGTGAGCTACAGTGTAGGTCAAAGATGTGGTTCAGATCTGGCATTGCTGTGGCGTGGGCCTGTGATCCCTAGCCTGGGAACTTCCATATTCTGCAGGCTCAGCCTTAAAAAGACAAAAAAAAGAAAAAAAATAGTAAACACCTACAGGGCAAGAGGCAGGTATTATAATCTGAATCACCCCTAATAAAAAATCTTATTTTTCTTTGTGACTTTATTTCCCTTTTGTTCCTATTAACACAAATGTTATATTGTGACAAGGTTTCTAGATCACATATTTCAACTGCAGTTTTAATAGACAGCTAGCTGGCATAAAGAAAATAGGAGTTCCCTGGTGGCTGAGCAGGTTAAGGATCCAGTGTTCTCATGCCTGGCCCTGATACTCTGCATGGCCCGAAAAAAAAAAAAAAAAGAAGATGGAATATTCTCTCACCCTTTTACAACTAAGAAATGAAACCACAAATTACTAATGGCTCCCATTTGTTTAGGTAAAATAAGAAATCAGCAATCCAGTCAAGAATGAGCAACCTTCTCCACCATTGCTCCACACCTGATCACTGATGCAAATACACCAAAACCAGCAAAGTCCAAAATTCATAAAAAAATCAATACATTTCTGATTTACCAAATGCCTGGAAATGATGTGTTATGATTTCCCGCTGGCCATTGTGACCTTCTTTGATAAAATATATCTGAAATGTTTTGTGTAAACAACCTATGGACATTACTAATGAGTTACCATATAACGGATATGGAGATGACAGAGGGGATGACCGGCTTCCGGATAAAACTTAAAATTCCTTCGTTGAATAACCCTGATGTCAAACTTCTGTGCTGTCATTTGCTTTTCTCTCTTAAAAGCAATGAATCAGATATATTTGCAATTTCTTAGGATCCTATCTCATCAGGGTTTGGTAGACATTATTCTACGTGAGAAAGGTTGAGAATTTTAGCAGTTTAGCCAGAAGTCCGCATGGAGAACGAGGTTTAGAGGTTTACTCAACTCTTTCAAAATACTTTGCCATCCTCAAAATGCCTAAAAGCCTAAATGTCATACATAAAAAAGTTGACTACAAATTTATAAATTTTCTGACATTGAATAAATCACTAAAAACAGCATGACTATAGTTAATGTTTCTTTAAAATGTTTCTTAGGATTCTGAACATTTCTGTCTTCTCTATTAAAAACAGAACCAGTAGACTATGATTTAAACATATGAAAAATACCAGATAACTTAGGAGAACAACATTAAAAATCCAGTATTTTTAATTTTGTAATAAAGAAAATATCTCACTTTGATTCTATGAATATTTGCCCAGAACTATCATGTTCCCTGGTGTGCTGCTTACTGCTCTGGGAGAGGAGGCCTAAACACAGTGCTGCCCTCTGAAGCTCTGATGGTCCACCAGGAAGACAGATGCAGTGATATGACAGCATACCTTGTTTTAGAGCACCTTCTCCAGCACGGATGAAAGAGATTTCATTGGAATCCACCATGTGATGTGCTCCATCTTGCAGGACAAACCGAAGTCCAGAGAGCTTATGACCAGACAGAGGGCCCTTCTCGCAAGCATCCAAAAACCCCTGTTAATGAAATGAACACAACTTCTACAGTGGGCTTCACTTACAGATACATTACCAAAAAAACCCCAAATGTTTTAGTATTCGGAAGTTTAACACTTTTATGTATGCTACATTTTATTCTTTAAATTTTTAAAAAAAGTTTAACAGTCTTATTTAGGTTTGATTACCATGGCATCTACAGGAGCAATCCTTCGGAAAAGTTTATTACTTAAAAGGCATGAGCTGGCTCGAAAGTGATGCTGAGAGTGTTAGCAATCACTTTTTCATAACCTCACCTTCAGGAATTACTGCACTCTCATGATGCATTATAAAGACAGCATGTTCTTAATTTTACAAGGAGAAAAGAGAAGAAAGGCAGATCTAAGAAACTCCCTAAAGGAAAACCTTGAACAAAACTGACATCTAATCAACAGCTGGGTCTTGAGTGCCTTATATATATATATATACACATACACACACCTATCACTGCTCTACTTCACTGGCAGATCACTACATAACAGCTTTAGTGTTATACAATGTCAGTAAGAACTAAAATTAAAAGCAATTCTGTTTCTAAAAAGCAGCTTTTACTGAGGTATAACTGATATATAGTAAACCATACATATTTAAAGAGTACAATTTGATAAGTGCAATTCTTTTTCATTCAGTCACTTAAATATATAGAGCTCCTACAATTCAAGTTAGTTTCTTGTGGCAAAACAGTCACACTGCTGCACATATAGTACAATATATATGTGACATTTCAAAACTGTAAACTCTGAATATTGAAAAGTATATAAGCTTTACTGCACTACATTAATCATGGTGAATAAGATAATGTAAAAGAGTGAATTGCAGAATACTACTTTGAAATAAAGTATAATGAATGAAATACACAAATCGGGAGTTCCCATCATGGCTCAGCAGAAATGAATCTGACTAGAATCCATGAGGACAGAAGTTCGATCCCTGGCCTTGCTCAGTGGGTTAAGGATCTGGCATTGCCGCAAGCTACAGTGTAGGTCATAGACACTGCTCAGATCTGGTGTTGCTGTGGTTGTGGCATACACCAGCAGCTGCAACTCCAATTCGACCCTAGCCTGGGAACCTCCATAGGCTGCAGGTGCGGCCCTAAAAAGAAACACACACACAAAGAAATACACTAATCATTAAAATGCTACCAAAATTAATGCTGAAACCAGCATTATGATCTGTTAATAAAGATTTCTAAGTTAAAAGTTTAAAAAAAAAAAACCTAGAAACTTCAATCTATAAGAATAGGCAGTTGCTAAAGGTTCACAATAGTTTTAAAGCCAGAAACCTAGAAAGCTAACAAAAAACTAATAACTCCTTATATCTGCAAAGCACTTTACAATTCCCAAAGAAATGTCAGAGTCTCATCTGATCCTCAATTTTGTGAGTGGTTCAGGTGTAAATATTGCATGTTTATTTAGTTTATAAACGAAGAAAGCGGCTCTGAACACCATGATTTACTACCCAAGGGCATACGAATTACTATCAGGGATGAGGGCAGCACCCAGGTGTTGGGAATCTTAATGAAGGATCATTGTACTGTAATGGTACACCTAAAACTTTCACACACCCCAATGACTCTACAAATTTCAACTGCTGATTACAATCAACAAAGTAGTTTCAATTTATCAAGAGAAATATTATAACCATGACTAAGAAACAAGATGACTTCTCCTCATTGTCACAGCATGTATTTTTTAGCTCTTGAACTTAAAGAATTAAAGATTCTAAATCAGATAGAAAGCTTAATCAGATAAAGAAACAGGCCTATAAGGAAAATGAACCACAGAAAAAAAATGTGATGATAGCAGTATCATTTGATACCTAATAGACTGTTTTCAATTTTTTTTTTTAATGCAATAAAGTTTTTTATGTTCGTTTGTTTGTGTGTTTTTTACCTTTTCCACAGCAGGCACAAATTGCTTTGGAACATTTGCCCCAAATGTTTCATCTGAAAACTCCAACTTAGTGTAGTTCTCTGGGTCCAGAGGCTCCAGCACACCTATCACCTTTCCAAATTGGCCTGCACCACCCGACTGCTTTTTATGTGTAAACTCAAACCTGAAAGTGATTTGGGAGGGGGGAAGAAAAATCAACATGGAATTATATAATTACCAAAATAACTCCTTCTAATTTAAATGAAAAAAACCACCTTTTACCATTTTTACTTTTCCCTTCGAATATAAAATTTTTACAATAGAATTTATTTTAAAAGGAATCTTCTCCTTTCTGTTCTTACTTGGAGGTGAGGATGGGGTATACCAACAAAGTAATCCATGATTTAATTCTGCTAATTCTGAATTTCACAAGTAGAAAGTAAAAAGTCAACCAGTTAAAAAGTAGATGTAAGGTTCTTTTTTTTTTTTTTTTTTGTCTTTTTGTTGTTGTTGTTGTTGCTATTTCTTGGGCCGCTCCCGAGCTCCCGCGGCATATGGAGGTTCCCAGGCTAGGGGTTGAATCGGAGCTGTAGCCACCGGCCTACGCCAGGGCCACAGCAACGCAGGATCCGAGCCGCGTCTGCAACCTACACCACAGCTCACGGCAACGCCGGATCATTAACCCACTGAGCAAGGGCAGAGACCGAACCCACAACCTCATGGTTCGGAGTCGGATTCGTCAACCACTGCGCCACGACGGGAACTCCCCAGATGTAAGGTTCTTATTCGAGTAACGTATTTTCCAAAGAGCTTGCCCATTTTTTGGACTACCTCCCTTCCCTGGGATACAGTGTTCTACCCTTAAATTTCTACAACGAGGACAGCTGCTTGAAAATAGGAGCTGTGCAGTTAATTCATTTAGCTGCTATCTGATTTTACAACTTGGACACTACGGACTGAGACAATATAAGAGAAAGTCGTTTCAGGCAGAGTAACGAACACCTGAAAAGGATTAATGGCAAATTAATCATGATTAACATAAGAGCCATTCAAATAGAGACATATATAGACACAAGTTGGTGTTTACTTCAAACTCCTAATGACAACATAAATAGGATGAAATAAATATTTTACATATGCATTAAAATATGTAAACAGGGAGTTCCCTTCATGGCTCAGTGGTTAATGAACTGGACTAGGATCCATGAGGATTCGGGTTCGATCTTCGGCCTCGCTCAGTGAGTTAAGAATCCGGCTTTGCGGTGAGCTGTGGTGTAGGTTGCAGATGTGGCTTGGATCCTGCCTTGCTGTGGCTGTGGCATAGGCTGGCAGCCGTGGCTCCTATTCGACCCCTAGCCTGGGAACTTCCATATGTCGAGGGTACGGCCCTAAACAGCAAAAAAATATAAAACAAATAAAAAGAGGGAGCATCCTCATGGATCCTAGTCTGGTTTGTTAACCACTGCGCTGCACAAAGAGAGATTTTACTGTAGCTAAGAAGTGGAAGAACTAAGACACTACTTGGCAGGCAGCAAACAGATACACTGAACAAAGAATCCATGTTCCTGTGGCTAGACTACTGGCATTTTGTGAAAGACAATTTCATTTTGGTAAAACATCATCTCTTACATTAAAATTAATGTTAATTTAAATTGTGTTGGTTTTATTGTCTGTCTCTATTCTGTAGATTTATTTTTACTTTGTCTTATCAAGCTTGCAAGCCATAGGCGTTTTTACTTACGTTTTACATTCATAGTTATTTAAAATAATAATTTGCCTGATCCCAGAGACCCACAATAAGTTTGCCACTTTCAAGGTAACTTACACATTATTCAAGTTTGAGGATAATGACCTCTTGACCAACCATTAATGAAATTTTAGTAAGTAAGATTTCAAGGACTCAAGTATAAGAATGAGATTCTCTTATGCAGTTTATTTATTTAACATCTAAATAGGCAGTTAAATTTTTTAATGTAATAATTATATTTTAAGAATAGCCTAGGGAGTTCCCGTCGTGGCTCAGTGACCAAATCCGACTAGGAACCATGAGGTTGCGGGTTCGATCCCTGGCCTTGCTCAGTGGGTTAAGGATCTGACGTTGCCCTGAGCTGTGGTGTGGGTTATAGACGCGGCTCAGATCCCGCGTTCTGTGGCTCTGGCGTAGGCCGGTGGCTACAGCTCTGATTAGACCCCTAGGCTGGGAACCTCCATATTCTGCAGGTGTGGCCCTAAAAAAGGCAAAAATTAAAAAAAAATAAAAAAAAAAGAATTGGTATGTCTACTCTTAGTAATCACCTGATATGTCATAACCTTTGTTACTAGCCTTGATCTACAGAGATGGTAATTGTATTCATAAAGCTTCAAAAGGGTGACTTTAGGAAGCTCACATATTGTACTTCTCATAACTCTAACCGGTAATAACATAGGAGATGTTAACTAGCTATTTGTGAAACTTGAAAATTTCATTATCAGCAAAAAGCTCAATTTCTGTAATTAGAATACTCAGCCACTCTTTCTTGGACATTATCAAAGGAGCACATAATTCATACAATTCACACACACACACACACAACAACCCTAAGAGACTGGCTGGCAGATGAATGACCCCCACTCCCCAAAGAAAAACCACCTCCAATTTTTTAGAAAAAGCCTTAAGAGGAGAAACTAACCCTTTCATTCTCTAGTTACCTAACAGTTGTTGACTAATATAACTAGAAAGAACAGAATTATTCTTTAAAAACTAACTTACTACAAAGACTTTATAAATAAGTTAAAAAGGGTATTTGAGGATAGCACATTACAAATACATTTTTGCTAATTTTTTCAAAAAAAAAACCACACACACACACACACACACAACATATGTGCCTACCCAAAGAACTTTCAAAATCCATTTTGGGGAAAAATAGCAAAGAGTCTTTATTTCTAAGCCAAAAAATACAGTGTCAGTTTGGCTATACATCTGATGAAAAGGAACCTTTGCTGCCTCATCTACTGCAAATCTGAAAAAGAGCCTAGACTATAGTTTCTTTAAAGGTGACAGAAGGAAGTAATTAAGAGTTCTGGAGAGTAAAACTGCACTGCCTACTAAAAGTTTTGTGCTTAAGGGGCTTTAAAAACTGTTTTTGTTGGAAGCTGCTTTAATGTAATGCTTTGTATACGCTTGGTTTTTAAGTATGTCTTAATCCTCAAAGTAAAATTTTCAAAGCGATTCCAAAAGTTAGAAGTGTGGCGTTATATCAAAACTTCATCTTTCTAAGATCAGGAAAAGAAGAAAGGGATGCACGTATCTGTTAAAATTTCTCCTGACCTAAATTACATGATCTTCCAAATTAATTCTATCGTTTGCAGTCTCTCATACCCTGATTTGGGCAGAACTGGCCCATGGCCACAGAAAGCTGGGGGATAAGCAAGCCTGTTCCTGGACTCTCACAATGGAAAGGGAAAAGAAGGAATCCAAATGGCTATCTGGAGGCTCCTTTGCACTTTGCCCTGTGCCTGACACAGTGGGTGGCTCTGAAGGAAGTTGTGCTTTCAACTGCAAACGAAGCAACCAGACTTTCCACAGAGAGGAAACCGGAAGCACCAGAGGAGACCCTCCAGTAAAGCAAAAGCCACGTGCTTTTGTAAAAGTTAATAAATAACAGGATGTAGCTCCGACAACTTAGCCCACAGACTCCCTCCCCATCCTCTCTTAAAGGAGGAGGGGGCTCTAAGAGGGAATGAGGCGGTAGCAGGGCGGGGCCGCAGGGCGGGGCTACAGCAGCAGCCCAAGCAGGAGCCAGCACAAAAGCTGTAGCTTTCAGAATCGGAAGGAGGGAAGGAGGAAGAGAGGGAGGGAAGAAGCTGGTGATCCCGCCCCAGCCCAAGTCCAGCCCAAAGCACAGGGCTGACTTTTCCGCCTCGGGCCGGTACTAGCAGCAGCGGGGTGCACTTCCTTTCTCCTTAGGCTTGAGCAGCCCCACTCAAGTCCAGCCGCAGGTCACCAAGAATGGAAATCCCTCCGACCCACTACCCGGCCTCCAGGGCGGCCTCGGTGGCAGAGAGCTGCATCAACTACCAGCAGGGGACCCCCCACAAGCTGTTTCTGGTGCAGACAGTCAAACAAGCCAGCCTAGAGGTGAGTCAGGTAGCGGGCTGTAGGGGCACCCGCCAGCGTTACCTGCATTCCCAAGGGTCTCAGCTCGGTGGGCTCCCGACTCCTCTACACCCCACGCCTGGTTTTGGTCTCACTGTTTGTCTCACGGGACTGGTCTATACTTCAGTCTCTAGGGGCTGTTTTGTTGTTTTCACAGGAAGGCAGAGACAGTGATACCGTTTTTTTATGGGCATTATTACAAAGAAGTGGGGGAATGTTCTCAATGAAGGGCGGCATTCTCGCCTTTCCCGAAAGAGAAAACTATAGGAACTATTTTCAGAAGAATCTTAAAACTGCTTCTTCATTCCTCATCTACTCCTCCAATCTGGACCAACAAAAGCTCTGGTCTTGTAAATGATTCTTCACTGTCTAAATTTTAAGACCAATCCTTTATTACTATTATGCTATTATTACTCTTTGACCAAGATAAAGCAACAGAACCTGACAAAGCCAAGTCAGAGTACTGTGGCTGAGGCTTCACTTCAACCACCCAAACACTACTGCCAATGACTGTTGTGAATGATGGGTTCCCGCTGGCTAAAGGGTTAAATGCTCAAGCCCTCAACATTCGCTAAACTCATTTCCATTTTACTAAAATTTAATGGATTTGAGACCTTGCCTTATTTACTGACAGAAGTTTAACTGACAGGGAGTAAATATTATTTCAAAACCATACCAGGTAACATAATTAGGTATAAATTCTCAATTGTATCTTCATTCAAAAGTGAAATAAATACCTAAAGGTTTGTTTTACAGTTATAAAATTTGTTAAAGTATCATTTTGCAGGTCCACTAATATACAAGTAAAAGCAGTACTTAACTCTAACCACTCTGCAATTATCTGCCTCAAAATGGAATTCATTTTTATTGAATACTCTTTGGAGGGTACATAGGGCATTATGAAAAATCTTTGCAATGGTGTGTCTTATTTGTTATCTTTAAAATTACATTTTTCAAGATATCTTATGTGGAATTTAAGATCACAGAGTCAGAGGTTAGAGTCCTTTACCTCTAATGACCTGAAAGTGAATTATAACTGATTTTATTTATATATGCTTTCATCCCATCTTTTTTGTTCTCATCCAAAATAACCCTACTAGAGGATCTGCTAAATTAAATGTCACACACATGGCGACTTGCCTTTTTCAAGCTTTAATCATTTACCCTCACCAGTCAGCCTCCTCAAATGACAATGGATTCTTCTAACAGTGTAAAGAACTGGGTGATTGTTATAATAATACCATATTTTCTTAATTTTAGGATATTCCAGGAAAAGGACATAAGTATCGCCTTAAGTTTTCTGTGGAAGAAATTATCCAAAAAGTAAGTGAAACATCTTTTATTATGAAATAAAATTTGAGTCTCAATCGTCCAGATCACCTCTGCTGATAAAATCATAGGATTAATTTGGCTTTAAAAAAAGTTGTGAAATCCTTGCTTCCAAAAAAAAGATGACCACGCAAGGGTCAGTTTTTATTTTTAGGGTATTCTGAGATACACTTAGAATTTCTGTTGAGCTATTTGGAACAGGGACTCTCCATACTTAAAGTAAATTTCCTTTTAAAATGTATATACTGATAGGATAGGCCAGTATGAATTTATGCTTAATATGAAATAACTATCATCATCACTCTGGAATGTCTGTCTCATTCTGTTTCTCATTTCTTTTATTTAAAGAAAGCAAGTGCTTTTAGATATTTAGGAGCAATAGAATGGCCAATTAATACCATTCTGTTCAGATAAGAATCTTTCAGTATGGGGCTGGGAAATTAAAAAAATTACATACTTATCAAGTTATTAATAAGACAATAAAGGAAGGAACTGTAACCATCTTGAAATTTAAAAAAGCTTGCCCTTACTGATACACACACTACTATATATAAAATAAACAATAAATACCTACTGTATGGCACAAGCAACTATACTTAATATTTTCTAATAACCTATAAGGGAAAAGAACCTGAAAATGAATACATGCACGCTTGCGCACACACACACACACAGACACGTATAAATGAATCACTGTGCTGTACACCTGAAAGTAATACAACACTGTAAATCAACTACACTTCAATTAAAAAAAAAAAAAAACCTTGCCCTTTTGTTATGTACAACTGAGATACAGGGTAATATAAAAAGATTCCCCCCAAAAAGATTCATTAAAAGGTATTTGAGCTGCTAGACAATCATCTTTACAAAGTAGAACCAATGCTACAATCTCATTTATGTCAATACAGACTGAAGTATCTGAATTTGAGAAAATTTATGTTATTTTAGGAGGAGAGAATAAAAATTATGGAAAGAAAAAATAACTAGTCTAGAGTTGGTATATAAAATCAGACTTAAATCTTCTATGGACATCCCAATAATACTGAAACATATTCAAAGATTTAAGAAGAATTTACAAGATTATGAGACCTTACAAGTTATAAAATAAGTTACCTATTTCAGATACCTCTAAGAAAATTACTGGTAAGGGTGAGAGGAGGGAGTGGGATGGACTGGCAGTCTGAGGTTAGTAGATGCAAACTACTACATTTAGAATGGATGAGCAATGGGGTCCTATTGTATAGCACAGGGAACTGTGTCCAATCTCTTGGGATAGAACATGATAGGGGATGTGAGAAAAAGAAGATATATATGTATGACTGGTCACTCTACCGTATAACAGAAATTGGCACAACACTGTAAATCAACTATATTTTAATTAAAAAATCAGAACCACCACCACTAGGGGGGCAATGTTTTAAATTCTGTTATATCAAAGAACAATAATTAGTAATGGATGGCCATCTACATGTGACGATCTTTTGCAAAATATTTCAAACAGCAAGTTACAGTGAATTGCACAGCTGAAGTACTTTACCCTCCAATGGGACAAGATTCTGCACCAGAAGTCAACTTTACATTTGAAGGAGAAATTGGAAAGAACCCAGATGAGGAAGATAACACATTTTATCAAAGACTCAAGTCCATGAAGGAACCACTAGAAGCACAAAATATCCCAGGTATATAAATATGGCATAGAAATTTGTTTTTTCAACTTTAAGATCAATATCAGTTACCTATGCTCAAAATTTTAGATGTTAACATTATACTGGAAATACACTGGCTTTTGCAAAAATATTCATCACTAATCTAATTCAACAAAAAAAGGCCTTGGGACTTTTGTGGATTAATCTTGGCTTAATTATTTTCTGCACATATTTGAAGAAAACTTAGATATGAGATTTTTTTAAAGGTTAATACTGCATATATAAAATAATTCCATTTATCATATAAATGTTTCTTCACCAGACAGTTTTGGAAATGTACCTTTGGAAATGAAGCCAGTCCGACATTTAGCCTGGGTTGCTTGTGGTTATATAATATGGCAGAATTCTACTGAAAATACATGGTATAAAATGGCGAAAATTCAAACTGTCAAGCAAGTGGTAAGTAATGTCTATAAAATACACTATTAATAGGGTTAATATTTACTGAAAATGTTATAATTCAGGATCAGCTAGTGCCTCTTTAGTCATTTTGTATTTCAAATAGTAAATCTGGTATTTGAAAGAGAGTTCAAGGCTAGAGAAGGTGAAGCTGCAGTTTCAAAAGAGTGAAGTCTTGAGCTGTAATTTGACAGTGTTTTTTGTGTGCAGCTTAATAAAGATTATTTCCTTTGGCAGCCTAAGTTTTTTGTTCAAATTACTATAATCATGTGATATTGAAACTTCCTCTGCGTTTTCCCTCTACTGAAATGGTGGTGCCAGAACTAGAGATACGGGCTGGCATTTTTTTCCCTCAGGAACAACTAGAAGAAAATTATTAGCATCTCAGTCTTCGTGAAGCTTGATGTAAATAATTGTGTTTTATAGCCCATTTAGTCTTAACTGACCACCTCATATCTTATTTGCTGCCAGCCTTGTGTTTTAAGTCTGATAGGACTATCCCAAACTGCCTCTTTCTAGACTTTAAAAAGATTATAAATTCTTTGAGTTTAGCTTTATTAAGAGGTTTAAAAGAAAAAAAAATTATGTCAAACAGTAGTATTTTGTGGAATACAAAAAAACAGAGTGCAAAGAAACCACAATAGTTGCGGTCAGCACTCCGTACTCTGTAAAAGGATTTTCCTGTTTTGTTTTCGTTTGTTAATAACAAACTTCAAGGCAGCTCGAGCATCTTTATTCCACAAGCTTTTGCAACCACTTATTAGATACCTTTGAGCACTGAAGGGCAGGATACCCAATTACAGTACTTAAAGTGTGATGCCAACTATCTAGCATCTCTATTATAACAACATTTTAAGAGAGTCTTTTTCTAAAGCATTTCTGAGATAGCAACCTTCAGCTCCTACAGGGGCACTGAGGTTTCAGATAACTGAGTTGCTGGTCCAGGTAAAAGAGGATATCTAATCATAATCATGATTTTCAAGCCATGTTTTTAAAGTAAAATGTACACAAGATAGTGTTAGTAGTCTTATGAAAGAAAATTCCTGTAACCCTTCACTAAATTGCAGTTTTAAAGCATTAATGAAAATCCCAACAAAAGAGTTTATCACTGTTTCAGGGTATATATATTACATATCTTTACCTATTAAGATCCAACACATAAGAAACCTTCCCAATTTTTACCTTATCCTTAAAGGACATTCTTTGCTGATATGGTCAAAGAAAGGATTGCTTCAAGATATTATAAGGAAAGAATAGTATAGTTTTATTTGATCCTGAGGCTGCATTTATAATTACTGTTAATCAAAGAAGCCACGGGAGTTTATGCTGCCTTTTGGAGTCTGGGCCTTGTTTCAGTACATAAATATAAGCCTTAAAGAGCCTTGTGTAAGTGCAGCAAATCTCTGATGAAAATTATTTTAAACTACGTGGATATAATATTTCTGTGTAGCTGATGGTATAAATTCTTTACATGCCCAAAGCAATAAGCAGCATAGATCAAAGATTTAATTATAAAATCAAACAATATATTTTATTATTTTGTTTTTAAAAAGAGAATTTCTATTATAAAATTGGTTTCCTTTAATGTGAACACTCATTTCAGTAGTTTATCCCTTAAATGATGCTTTTACGAACAATGGAAACATTAAGGATCTTAAAATGACAGGTTATAAACTGTAATGCTCTTAAGTAGCTACCACAATTCAGAAACTAAAAACTGAAAGGGTTTTAAAACAGATTTTTAGAGTAGCAAATGAAAAAAAATCATGCTTTTAAAATGTAGTTTGAAAGAAATCTTATTTATAAGAGAATAGTTTTTCTGTCATGCTAAATAGTGACATTCAATTTTATTTTTACCTAAGTGGAAATATTATTGTCATCTACCAATGAAAGCTGACTTATAAAATTAAAATATCACTTTGCCAATGATAATAAGTTTTGAATACCAGGTTTTTGTTTTGTTTTTTAATTATAGCAAAGAAATGATGACTTCATTGAGTTAGACTACACCATTCTACTTCATGACATTGCATGTCAGGTAGAGTATCATTTACCTTTATTTGATGCTGCTTTGAAACCTGAGACTCATTTTGTGGCTACAATATGCCTAATTAATTTTGGCTCTAAATCAGAATTCATGTAAATTCAAAAAGGCACCAGGTTGAAGTATATTACACTTAGAGTAATTTAACTTGTTTTGTGCTATCTTTATGAGAATTGTTTTGTCTCTAACAAAATATAAACCCAATTGTTTTCTTACATGTTTTCTGAATTTTATCACAGCATTAGTTTCCTTTACTTGCAGGAGATGATTCCTTGGCAAATGCAAGTTCTCTGGCATCCACAATATGGCACTAAAGTAAAACATAACAGCCGTCTGCCAAAGGAAGCACAATTGGAATAAACAAAGACCCTAACCCTGGACGAAGTGTAAACATGTTCATTAGTGATTTATGTCTTCTTTGATATATAGCTTAAGTAGTCAGATAAATCCCAAAAGTGTCACTTTGTATGAATGACCCTGATTATAGTACAGTACTTCCATAATAAAGAGCATCACAACGTAAAAGTGTCTTATCAACAGTAATAGCACTATGCATATCCCCTAATAAAAGGCTCTTAACTCCAGCCTCAGAGTATGTTAAATTGTGTTGTGTACTTACGGGACAGGGGCAGTGATGGTCTCTCTGAAAGCAACTTTTGGCTTTCCTGTGATACAAGGACAGCCATATTCTCTTTCCATTCTCTAAAAAGAGCAGGAGAGATCTTTTTTGATATATTTAAATTAAAAAATAAACTATAAAAAATAATACACTACTGGAAGAAAAATCCTAAGAATCTTAACTACCTTAGAAACATTAAGTATGATAAGTAAATGATAAATCTTCAATACCTTATGATGATAAATATATAATATTAAACAAGGAGTTCCCGTCATGGCTCCGTGGTTAACGAATCCAACTCTGAACCATGAGGTTGTGGGTTCGATCCCTAGCCCTGCTCAGTGGGTTAAGGATCTGGCGTTCCCATGAGCTGAGGTGTAGGTTGCAGATGAGGCTCAGATCTGGCGTTGCTATAGCTCTGGCATTGCTATAGCTCTGGCATAGGCCGGCAGCTGTAGCTTTGATTAGACCCCTAGCCTGGGAACCTCCATATGCTTCAGGTGTGGCCCTAGAAAAAGACCCCCCCCAAAAAAAACAAAACAAAACAAAACAGAAAGTGCTTTCACAGATTTTATATAAGTGAAATCTAATTTAGATTAATTTACACTTACCTCCAATTAACCTAACCACTAAAACTTTACCTTTGCTCCATTTTATTATACGTTCACTGGATTAGTATATGACTCTGTTGTCAGAATTTTCTACCCCCTCAACTTAATCACAACCAGAATTTTTAATCGTAAGTCATATATATTTTGCTTTCATCTATATACACATAAGACCTTTTCCTAGGAAAGTAGGGACCCTATCTACCCATTTGTTTATCTACATCACAGTGATCTTCAAGGACTGACCTGTAATAGCCTGGTGGACCGACATTCTCAGTAGGTTTCTCCCTAAGGCTGAGATCAGGATATACTTGACCTAACCAACCATGACATAGGGATGGATGGTCTTATTGCAAATCCTCTAGGCCTTGATTTTAGAAGTATCCAGTGTTTTATAAATAACAAGATTTAGAGATCAAAAGCAATTAATTTGTAATATATCATGGAGAAAGCAGTATATCACATCTGGATACAAAAACCAGAGTGAAGCCTGAAGAATCACTATCAGTTTATGGTCATTAGATTGGGAATTACTATACTCTTAACAAAACATAAATAAATGGACATAAGTGAATTTAACTTCCTTGTTATTCATTACCTGAGCATAGATTTCCAGGTGTAATTCTCCCATTCCAGATACAATTGTCTCCTTGCTCTCAGTGTCAAAGTGGACTTTAAATGTGGGATCTTCTCTTGTAAACCTGCCAATACCTTTTGAAAATTTTTCCAGATCATTCTTTAAAAAAAGAAAATCATTACACATTTTACTAAGCACGATAAGCAATGAAATCACTGAAAGAACTTTACTGAATGAAATCAAATATGTAAGCAGTTGAAAGAAATAAAAATGATCCACCATGTAGTTCCTAGGCCATATCCTTTTAATATGTGAGCTTGGATACCACATAGCAAAGACAGCAGGGACCAGCTAACTGACAGAATTTTCTTTTCACCCAAGAAACAAGAGTCTAAGACTTAACTCTATGCCCTTTCCTATTATATTGACAGAAACTGTCCATTTGTGGAAAATTGCCCATAAAGCCAAAAATAGAATCTGTGTTGCTGTGTTATTTTAGAAATCCTATACATAATCAGAGGAATTAGTACATTTACCAAGATTCTACTGTAGATTCAGGAGGACTGCTAAGACTAACACTAAGCAAATGCACACTGTGACTTCTCCGTTTCAAAACAACATGCTTGGATGTGGCTGCATGCACCTGTATTCTCCTTGGATGTAATTCCTTAGGTGGTAAGCAGAATAATGGTCTTTAAGGCCATGATCTCATCTCCCCAAATCTGTGACTACTACCTTACATGGTAAAGGGGACTCTGCAGATGTGATTCAAATTACAGACTTTGAAAAGGAGAGATTATCATGAATAAACTGCATGGGCCTTTAAAAATGGAAGATGACCACAAGTCTGTTCTCCAAGTCCATGATTTTTTCTGTGGAAAGGTTCATCTGTGCTGTATATTAGACTTCAGATGTAAGTGATATCATATGCTATTTGTCTTTCTCTTTCTGACTTACTTCACTCAGTAGAGAGTCTCTAGTTCCATCCAAGCTGCTGCAAATGGCATTATTTTATTCTTTTTTATGGCTGAGCAGTATTCTATTGCGCCAAGGGGGAGAGGGAGGGATGGATTGGAAGCTTGGGGTTAACAGATGTGAACTATTGCTTTTGGAATGGATTAGCAATGAGATCTTGCTATGTAGCACTGAGAACTATGTCTAGTCCACTTATGATGGAGCATGATAATAGGAGAAAAGAGAATGTATACATGTATGTGTAACTGGGTCACCATGCTATACAGCAGAAAAAAATTGTATTGGGGAAATAACGATTAAAAAATTTTTTTAATTAAAAAAATAAAAATTAAATTTAAAAAATGGAAGACAAATGAAAAGGGGTAGTTGGAGAGATGGGAAGAAGAAACAAGAGATATTTGAAGCATGAGAGGGGCTCATTTCACTGTTGCTAGCAGTGAAGATGGGAGGAAGGGAACTACGAGCCTTGGAAGGTGAGCAGCCTCTAGGCTAGGAACAGCCCTCAGATAATAGAAAGAAAATGGGGACCCCAGTCCTACAGCAAGGAGGTGAATTCTGCCAACAATCTAAACAAGGAATTAAACTGTCCCCTAGAGCCTCCAAGAAAGGAACACAGAAAGAACACAGCCTTGCCAATACTTAATTTTAGCCCATTAAGAAATGTGTCTGATTTCAGGTTTCTACACAACTGTAAAATAAAATACATCTGTGCCATTTTAAGCCACTAAGGTTTTGCTAATTTCTTTTCTTTTCTTTTCTTTTTAGGGTCACACCCACAGCATATGGAGGTTCCCAGGCTAGGAGTCAAATTGGAGCTACAGCTGCCAGCCTATGCCACAGCCACAGCAATGGAGAATCCAAGCTGTGACTTACACCAAAACTCACCAAAAGGTCGGATCCTTAATCCACTGAGTGAGGCCAGGGATGGAACCTACAACCTCATGGTTACTAACTGGATTCATTTCAGCTGCACCACAACGGGAACTCCAAGTTTTTGCTAATTTCTTATAGCAGAAACAAAAAACTAACACCTAAATCAGTGGTTGTTAACAGTTAATCACATGTGGATGATGTGTTTTATATTTTGTATACGTTATCTCAGATTCTAACCACAAGGCTGCGAGATAAAATTATCCATATCTTAAAAAGGAAATTAGACCAAAAAAAAAAATTATCCACATTTTATAGGTGAGGAAACTAGGTACAGAGAAGTTAAGTGATTTGCTCAAGGCCACAGGGCTAGTGTGTGGCAGGGCTAGGACTGAATGCTGGGCTACTCTACCTCCGAGGTCTTTCCCCTTTTCTGGCATTAGCCAGGGACTCTAAACCTACTGGAGGATCACTCCTGCCTCACTACTGAGATTCAGGGTTTTATGCAGTGACTTCTTTATTTGATTTAAACTAATTTTCCAGCAAGCAGACAACTCCAAGACACCAAAAAAACTTTTTGAATACTGATGCACTTGATGTCCATTACTGTGAACTATCAAGAGTAAAATGTTGTACATAAATTCTGAATTAAAGAATATTAATGTTTCTTGCCACCTCAACAGTCTCTGTTCTGTAATGACAAGGGTCTAGAAAATCTCAAGTTCCTCAAAATAGATGAATTAGTAGCCATTAATATATCCACAAGACAATAAATTAGAATATGTGCTATAAACAATAGTTTCCAGATGACAAGAGATCATAACATGTTCACTCAAGGCACAAAGGAGTTAATTTCAATATACCACATTAACATGATTGTAAGGAATGTAACTAACTTAAGAACTAAACAATTGTGGTAAGATCAGGCAGGACTAATTCCAATGACAAGCAATATGAATGCAGAACCTAGACAATCAATTTTGGCTAAAAAACTAAATGACATCAAATCCAATCATAAAACTTATCTTTGAAAAGGAGAAAAACATTTGTGTTTGCAGGCCTTCCATTTAAAATTAGAAATTTACTTCATAACTACCAGAGAGGTAGAGATGTATTATAATCCATCAGGCAATTAATATATGTAATATTCTAACATACTTTACCGTGATATTTCTCTGCAACTTAAGACAAATGCCCCAGTTTCCTCTTTTCCATCCCTTATGATCTGAATTTACAAAGTCACACCTACTACTCTGGAGACAATGACATGTCATTACCATCGTATGGTCTCATGAATATTTTAACATCATCAACTTTTTCAAATATTCTGAAGAGTACTTACCACTAATAGACTGGTAAATTTTAAAGGTGATCTGAATACCAAAAGAGGAAAGAGAGACCATAAGACTGCTGGTGATCACAATACACTATATGCATTGTGCAGACAGAAGAAAAGGAGCTCAAATTTTTATTGTGATATACTGAGCATTCAATCAAACTCCTACCTTGTTAGAAGGCTTCATTGCTATTGAAATGACAGGATCAGGAACATGAATTGACTCCTAAAATATTTTTAAAAGGACACAAAATAATTCAGTACTGTATTTGTCAGGGATGGATTAATTTTAATGTTCTACTTCAAAAAGACAAACACTGGTCAACATCTTTAGGCTAGACAAAATAATTTTGGTCTGTTTTTCCTTAAATAAATGAATACATTAATATATAAATAAAGGTGTCCACTTATATGATCTCTTTCCTTCCAAAATAACAAAAAATATTTATTTACTTAACTGTTTAAGAGCCTTAATTGCTGACCCTTTCAGTTTAACATATAATGAATCCAAATGCTGAGATACGGAATATTTATTGGCTAATGGCTACATTTGCTACAGCTATCTATCTTCTGGTAACGTACTTCATTTAATCAAAATACACTGCAATCACTGATAAAAGAAACAAGAGAAAGGGACTAGATTCTTTATACATATGATATCTCATTTATTCAATCACAACTATGAGAGGGAGATATCATTATTCCCATTTTACAAACAAAATCATTAAAGGCTTGGCAAGAGGAAAAAATAACTTGGCCAAGAGCCAGCTGGTAGCACAGGGAAGAGGAGAGATTTTGACCAGGGTCTCTTTGCAGCCTTAGCACTTCCCACATCCTCCAGTGCCTTCATATTGCTAATAACAAGTTTAGAAAAAGCTGTAACAATAATACTTACTAAAAAAGTCACCTCATCTAGAGCCTCCCTACACCTGTATAGATTTATGATTTTTGAAGCGTCCTAACTTCATATGTATGACCACAGACATTACAGAATAAGTAATACAAAAAGGCTAAATTGTAAAGTTAAGAATTCATCATATGAGGAGTTTCTATTGTGGTACAGTAGGTTATGGATCTGGTACAGTCCCTCTGGCAGTGCAGGTTCAATCCCTGGCCCACCACAAAGGGTTAAGGATCCAGCGTCGCTGGAGCTGTGGCAAAAGTTGCAGCTGCCGCTCGGAAATGATCCCTGACCTGGAACTCCCATATGCTGTGAGTGCAGCCAGGAAAAGAAAAAGAAAAGTATTCATCATATGATACAGGAGCTATCACAGTACTCATCTGTTGGGGTTGGACCAGTTCTCACATAAACAACCCATAGTAAATTCCTTCACAGCAAATCACTTTTCCCCTTTATGCTCATATTTATTCCTTTACTTCATTCAGGAGAGGGCACACCCTCATGAACAGAGTAGGTACACTCTAGAAGAGCCTGTCTCAGTATATTTTTATGGGGGCAAAAGGAGAGTGAGTGAAGGGGACTGAAAGGCAGGAAATGCCCAAACATGCTCTTCCCTTTAGGTTCCCTCAGTGATGAAAAGGGACCTATGGGTTCCACAAGGCAGGCTGTGTGCAGTTAATTAAGACCATCTAGTTGCCTGCAGGGCACAGTTCCATCTGTTCTGTTACCTTCAGAGTCTGGCCTAAATGCTACGTCTGTTCTTACAGTTTTCTAGGGGACTGAGGGAAAGGTACACTCTGCTGAGTTAATATGGAAGGAGCACTTGGTTGGGGCTAGATTGATGATGGTTACACCAATAAGAGGCATGTCCACAATGGTGAGGCTGATCTCAGAACAGAAGAGTCAGCACTCTACAGGCTACATGTACTTAGTGAAGATTTTCCCTTCACACTAAATCTTGGAGGATGATGGAATGGTTTTACTAAGAATACCTGGTAAGTTAGCTAACACGGAACACTTACTCAACTGACATTTAAGAAGCCACAACCAATCTACATTCAATGCCTGTGGCACTCAATGAAAACTTCTGTGATTGTTCTTCTGAAGTACTAAAACACTCCTGAAATGCAAGTGATAAACAGCTTTGAAGTTAAATGACTTACCATAGAAAGGCCACTATTCTCTTTGTTTGTGAATGTGTCTCCACTAGCACAGTCAATGCCAAACAAGGCACAGATGTCTCCGGCAAAAACTTCCTCAACATCCTAAATAAAGAAATAACACAAAATGATACTTGCAAGTAATATAAACCAGAACTTAATAACCAAAAAGTAAATACACAATAAATACATTGTACATATACAATAATGACAGAATCTCACAATGAATTCTATAAAGAAGGAATGAAAAAGAATCAATGTATCATCAACAATCAACCATGGCAACATATACTGTTAACAGGGCCCTTACATTAACCACATCTAAAATGAGATTTTACTTTAAATGGAAACTCAGAGCTATGGCATCTTTACTTGGAGGATCTGCTGTATTGCAGAACAGAGCTACATGGTTCTACAGTTAAAAAGCATGTAGTACTGTATGTGTTATCTCAGTCCAACAATGAGATGTGTATGACAAAGGCATACGAGGAAAACCTGCAAAGGAAGTTTTGAAAACAAAGGCAGGAGAATGGAGTCCACTGTACTTAAAATAATCTTAATTTCTCACAGATGCAAGCAGCTAAGAAAACAGGAAATCTAAGAACAAAGCATTGGTGCCTCTAGGCTTCCTAGTCTTTGTCTTTTATATTGACAGTTCATTAATAACAGCTGTGGCTGTGAATGCACAAGTGTGCATGTCTTGCTTTAATGGTTACACAACTGTACAGATCTCCTCACTTCTGGCCCATGAAACAGCTGTGACAATCACTAATCCCTCTAGCTTGCCCCTTGCTGCCTATCTCAAAAAACAGCAATGAGCTAATTTTGAAAGGCTGCCTATTCATTTTCCATAACAAAAGTTATGGCCACCAAATATTTCTGAATGTCATAAGATTTTGCTTAGACTAATAAATTTCTCTAGGAATACAGAGACGAATTGGGAAATGGTGCAAGAAAGAGACAACCTCATATACTTGGTATTCCTACCAAAGCCTAACACTACGGACCACAAAAAGCTAGGACAAATTCAGAGCCAATGTAACAATTCAAACCATAAGCCAAGGTTTAGCTCCCAGACCAGACCATGGGAAGTTTTAAATCTTCAGATGGATTCTAGCACCATGGCCTTTCTGGGGGTTGGATGCACTTCCGTATGTCAGGAAGTAAATCTACTTAACAATGTGGCAAGTTATGTGTGAATTTATTATTCTCATTTACTTTTGAGGGCCTGTTATAATAAAACCACTATTATAATAAAAACCTATTATACTCTAAAAGGATAGCTCTGGAGGGAAGTGCTGAATCTTGTGTTCCTAACACAACCTTAGGGGATTGTGTTCACTTCGGCAGCACATATACTAAAATTAAATCTTAGGGAACTAATGTCCCTTTTCCTTAACCTTGGTCATTGAGGAAATACAGCTAATTCACAAATGGTAGAATAAAATGTGTTCTTAATATGTGCTAATTTAGCCTACCCCAAAATGTTACACGAGAATTGTAGCAAACCTAACTAAAAAAGAAGCTAAGAAAACACATTTGACTAGAAATAATTTTCTTATGGGGCTCAAGATACCAAGAAGGTAGATCTCTTTCACCTGCATTTGAAAAATTGTGATCTCACAACAATGCCTGGTACTTGCCTCCATCATGTCAGCGTGCATGCGAACCAGCCGCTGCACCCGCACTTTCTTTCTTGTCCTCGTGTTATAGATGGTGTCACCCTTCTTCAACTCTCCTTGATAATTGCGAACATAAGTTAACTGTCCAAATCGACCTGCCTAGAAGTCAAGATTGGGTAAGGTCAGAAAGAATAAAAAAACAACATGAGAATCAGAATTAAGAGGAAAATTTCACAACTACCTTCAAATTCACTATCAGTTTTAGTAGTACAACTTATTGTCATAAGCTAATACTAGTTTTGAATATAGTTAAGTTAAATGGCTGTAATTCTTTTTGGCATCAAATCCAAGATACAGGAGTTTCTGTTGTGGCTCATTGGTTAACGAATCCAACTAGGAACCATGGGGTTGTGGGTTTGATCCCTGGCCTTGCTCAGTGGGTTAAGGATCCCGCATTGCCATGAGCTGTGGTGTAGGCTGCAGACTTGGCTTGGATCCTAAGTTGCTGTGGCTCTGGTGCAGACCGGCAGCTACAGCTCTGATTAGACTCCTAGCCTGGGAACCTCCATATGCTGTGGGAGTGGCCCAAGAAATGGCAAAAAGACAAAAAAAAAAAAAAAAATCCAAGATACAACTTCTGCTTCCTCTGAAATAAAAGTTATTAGGAGTTCCCATCGTAGCTCAGTGGTTAACGAATCCAACTAGGAACCATGAGGTTTCAGGTTTGATCCCTGACCTCACTCAGTGGGTTAAAGATCTGGCATTGCTGTGAGCTGTGGTGTAGGTCAAAGACATGGCTCAGATTTGGTGTTGCTGTGGCTCTGGCATAGCCAGCGGCTACAGCTCTGATTCGACCCCTAGCCTGGGAACCTTCAGGGCGTGCCCCTAAAAAGCAAAAAAATAAATAAATAAAAAATAAAATGAAATAAATAAAAATCATTAAATATTTTAAATTATTTATGTAACAAGGAAGTTATCTCATAAGTTCAGTTTAATATAGTAAGACATAAAAGTAAGGCATAATTATTAGAAAGACAAAAACATCATAAGAAATGGTGAGATTATACTACACATGTTGGAAAAACTTTGATAATCACCTGGAAAGCTATACGAATAAGAGGTCTGTAAAATGACTGAATATAAAATGAATAATCAAGGATCATTTCCTCCTGAATAGTAATACAAACCTACCAGGTAAGTACTTAAGACTAACCTATTAGATAAGTACTTAAAAGTTGCCAGTTGTTCCCAAATTAATTTGTAGGTCTAACACAATAGCAATCAAAATCCTAAAAGGAATTTTTAAACATTTTAGTCATTTTAAAACTTATTTAGAATGGATAAAAATAAAAAATAACTCTGATATAAAAACAGCCCATAGAATATTGTATAAATCTCTAAAATGTTTAATTTGTCAACAGATGATAATGGAGACATGACAATCAATGAAAACATATAACGTTGTTGAAAAACTGTAACTGGACAATTAGTCTTCCATTTGGAGGCAGAGAGATACATTTAGATCCTACCGCACAGCATTTAGCAAAACAAATTCCAACTTGATTAACAATGAAAAAAACAAAAAACCCCACCACAAAAAGTAGAAGAGACAAAAGTAAATATTTACATATATAATCCAAGAGGAAGATTTATAATGTGAAAAATGAGAAAATGACTAAAGACAAGGACTGATATGGTTGACCTATGTAAACTTTAACCTGCGAATTGTTTTTTAAAAAACTTGATTGGAGAAAGGCTCATACAAATAAGTAGAACATTTTGACTCTAATTTTTAAAAATGGAAGATAAAAGAAATAAGGAGGCAATTAAAAAAGAGGAAATACAATTGCATAATGAATATATGTGATAACGTTCTCTATCATTAGGAATTAAGGCAAGATGAAGAATTAAAATATTTTCATTTATGAAATCTAATAATTTTTAATAAATAATACTCAATGCTGATAATGATTTATTGAATAATATGTACGTTAATTCTGAGAGTACGAAAGCAAGCCAGCAATATAAACCAATAAATATTAAAATGTTCCATTCCATAACTTTTACTTAATAATCACTATTCTGGGGATCCTAAGAAAGTATTTCTAAATACATTTAAAA
Source organism: Phacochoerus africanus (assembly GCF_016906955.1). Classification (NCBI taxonomy): domain Eukaryota; kingdom Metazoa; phylum Chordata; class Mammalia; order Artiodactyla; family Suidae; genus Phacochoerus; species Phacochoerus africanus. Next base: position 178,777,087 of record NC_062544.1, on the reverse strand, counting down.
GTTTTACACTAAAAATTGTCGCTACAATGTTATTTCTACTCTTTAATTTAAAATGACATTTTCTGGGAGCTCCCTGGTGGCTCAGTGGTTAAGAATCTGGCATTTTCATTGCTGTGACTCCAGTCACTGCTATGGTGAAGGTTTGATCCTTGGCCTGGGAACTTACGCATGCTGCAAATGCAGCCAAAAATAAAAGAAAGTAAATAAATAAATAAAATGACTTTCTGATTTTGAAAGTAATAAGCACACTGTAAAGTTTTAAAAACAGGAGTTTCCTTGTGGCACAGTAGGTTAAAAATTTGGAGTTGTCACTGCAGTGGCTTGGGTCGTTGTTGTAGCATGAGTTTGATCCCTGGCCCAGGAACCTCCACATGCTTTGGGCATAGCCAAAAATAAATACATTTTTTAAAATGAAAAAAATAAAAATAAAAACTAGGGAAAAGCCCCACTTACCCAATATTATTCCATCCCAGAGATAACCACTCTTTAACACTTCCAACTTATCCACTTTCTTCTCCCACTTAAAATACTATAAACAGAAGCAACAATACCACAACAAGAAGCACACCCAGTCCCCAAATCTTGGTTTCTAATACCATTAAAAATTAAAAGGAACCAGGGCTCTTAGAGATATGGCAGATTTTAGGAAGAGGCAGGGAACATACAACATAAGCCTGCAGCATCCTGTATAGCCAGAAAGGAAGTTTATGGAAGTATTTAGAAAAGCAAAACACTGGGGAATGTCAAAGGGACACAGAAGCCAACTATAGAGCTCCAACGGCCAAACCTGGCCAATCTGGCAACAAAATAAGTATCATGCTACTGGATTATAACTCAAAGTACAAAATAAATATCCATATGCCCATAATGATATAAATAAATGTTTGAATAAATAAATACATGGAGGAGAAAAGACAACTCTCCCATACAGAAGAGTTCCAAATAACTGACATATATTCCGCTCCCTCAAGGAGGAAGAGCATAATTCCCCACTCCTTAAGTGTAGGCTACACACAGTAACCTTCTTCTAGAGAGTCCGTAAGGAACGGGGGGCAGGGAAATAATTTTACAGTGGAGAAACCTGTAACCAAATCTTTCCTAAGAGTCATTTAGTAATAGGAGTAAAAGCCTGAAAAAAAAGAAAATTTCTACACTGAGCAATTATATACATTAGAAAGGAACTTACCTCCAATTTAAAAGCCAGGCCTACAAATGGATGGGAATCATCTCTTTTGGAGTTCATTAAGATTTTCGTTTTCTCTTGTGAGTCACTTAAAACAAAAGAAATATACATTTATGACATGCAACAGATGATACTTCTTTTTATACCAATTTGCTCCATCAGTGTATCATCTGATAAAAAGCATATGTATGCTAAACATTTCTGAGCTTACACATAAGGGAAATTTCACTGAAAGATCGAAAATAATAACTTTTCTGGCCTTAGTTACTACATTGTGATAGGACCAGAGTAGAATAATACCCCAAAAAACAGTCTGGCAGAAAAAGAAAAACAATTAATGAGGGCTTAAAATTTTTTTGTTTTTCTAAAGCATCAAAAAAATACATGTGACTGGTTCCAAACGAGAAAATTTTCTAATAATGTAAATCTTGATACATAATGAAACAAATCATATTTCTAACTTACAAATAGAATATGATATGGGAAGGTATAATAAATGTTCTTCTTTACGCCAAAATTGTTACCCAGTAGGAATGGAGATTGGTTTTTGTAAATTATTGAAAAAAAACCCATAAACACAACTACTAGAACCACTCTTAAATTCTTTCATAGTGCACAAATGTTAAGACTTACTCCTGATTGAGTATAGCATAATTCTGGACTTCAGATGGATTGGGGAGGTATTCTACAACAGCATCTAAAAGAGGCTGAACTCCTTTGTTCTTCAAGGCACTTCCCAAAAAGACAGGAGTAAATGACCTATTTATAGTAGCTCTTCGAATTGCAAGCTACAAAAGAAAAAAATTAACAATTACCTTATCTTGAAATTACATTTTGAGGTGATTTCAGATCAATTACAGAACAAATGAATGAAAAGAATTGATGGACTTTGTAGTACTGGCTCTGGTCTCTGGTGGAAACTAGAATTAGATCCTGTATAACTTAAGATCAAAATACAAAAAAAAAAGAGAAGTGATTTAACTTTCAACACTGTGCTACTGCTTTCAATTCTCTTGGAATGTCACTAACTTTCAATGTAGCAAAAAAAAAACCAAAACCAAAAACACACAAAAACACAAACACAGAATAATGTAAACAGTATGCTAGCAATTGTATACAGCAGAGGAGAAGAGTTCCCATTCTGGCTCAGCAGAAATGAATCTGACTAGTATCCATCTCTGGCCTTGCTCAGTGGGTTAAGGAGCCAGTGTTGCCATGAGCTGTGATATAGGTTGCAGATGTGGCTCAGATCTGACGTTGCTGTGGCTGTGGTGTAGGCCAGTGGATACAGCTCCGATTCAACCCCTAGCCTGGGAACCTCCATATGCCGAGGGGTTGGCCCTAAAAAGCAAAACAAAAAAACAAAAACAAAGGAGAAAGCAATATATATGCAAAAAGAACAAAAACAAAAACAAAAAAAAACCCAAAACCCTCTGGAGAGATACACCAGATACTATTAACTGGCAACCTATTTTAGGGATGGGGCAGAGAACTGGGCAGATAGGAGCTGGGTGGGAGTCTTTATTGTGTACCTTTGTATAAACCATTTGAAAGTATTATCTATTAAGAAAATACTTATTTATTTATTTTTTTAAAGGACATACAGAGGAAGCCAAACAATAAAATCACTCATATACTAGGGGCCATTATAGTAACAGGCTCTAAAATAATGGCCTCCTGGTCTTGTCCCAACCCCTTGTACAAGCACCATCCACATGTCACAGCCTCATGCTTCCCCTGCTACTGGCTAAGCAGGCCCCAGAGAGAGCTTCAGAGCTTTAGCTCTAGCAGCAAGAGGCCAACAGTCATGCTGTTGCCACAACCCACCACCACAGAAATACAGAGCAGCATACAATAATTTCTCAGTCCTCAGGAAAAAAACCCAGAAAATTAGCTGCCCTCTCCCCTCAAAAAAGTAAAATTCTAAACCTCACAGTAAAAAGTACGATAATAGCTGAACATAGTAAGAGTATAAAAAGGAGAAAATAAGCATGGCAAGAAAGCAATTACTATCTGAAACTACCTTAAACACTTGCTTTTGCTGTTGCTAGGAAAATGGCTTGGTCACTCACCACTGAGGCTACGCTAGGTCACAAGATCACATCTTTGACTTTCCAATCCTCCCTTACATGCAAAAGTAGGGTCATATGAATCTTACCATGCTTACTTTACATCCATTGAATAGAGAAACATATAAGAGTGGGGAACAAATAGAAAAAAGGAGAAAAATTAAAATTAACCCTATACCAGCCTAATGAAGGCTTTATTTCTCCTCATATTTCTCTTATTTTTATAAGAATCACATTCACACTTTATAATTGTTGCTTTTCCACTGTCCCTAATAATAATACAGCCAACAACAATACAGAAACTAAACTACACCCATGTATCCTATGAAGAAAACAGTAAATAATGCAGGACTGAAAGTGCTCTCCTTAGAAAGGCCTTTTTTTTTTTTCTTTTGTCTTTTTGCTATTTCTTGGGCCGCTCCCGCGGCATATGGAGGTTCCCAGGCTAGGGGTCGAATCAGAGCTGTGGCCACTGGCCTGCGCGAGAGCCACAGCAACGCAGGATCCGAGCTGCGTCTGCAACCTACACCACAGCTCACGGCAACGCCGGATCGTTAACCCACTGAGCAAGCGCAGGGATCGAACCCGCAACCTCATGGTTCCTAGTCGGATTCGTTAACCACTGCGCCACAACGGGAACTCCAGAAAGGCCTTTTTGAACGGCTGGCCCCTGGCTGGAGTCCGGGAATCTGGATTTCATGGGGGTTCCCAGGATTCCCAGAACTGGTAAGACTGGTTCACAGTCTCACTACTGTTTGTACAAACAACATGATATGCGCAAACTCCTTTTGGGAGTCTGGAATTTGGTACATGCCAGGCAGGGGGTGTCAATGTTACCGGCCCCCAATAAAACCTTGGGCACTAAGTTTCTAATGAGCTTCCCTGGCAGACAACACTTCAGAGGTGCAATGACAACTTGCTTCTGGAGGAAGTCACCACTTTCCATTCCAGTCTTGCCCTGCAAGATTCCATGGGAGAGGACGCCTGGACACTGATGCTTGGTTTCTGCTGGACTTCACCTCATATGCCTTTTCCCTTTGCTGATTTTGCTTTGTAGCCTTTTACTGTAATAAATGATAGCTGAGTGTGATTATGTGCTGAGTCCTTACTCCTAGTGAGTCACAGAATCTGAGAGCAGTCCTGGGGACCCCTGACACAGTCCCTTTAATAAATCAAAACCTAACTCTCTATTGTGGTTCCCAGGATACAGTGCTTGATTTTATTAAAGGTCTGGACCCATACCTTCCTACCTGGTGTTCCTTACTCATCAGAGAGCTGAGCCGGGAAGGCCTCAGCTGTGAATGGTAAAGAACTCAAGCTATGAGATATCAGCAAGTACCTCAGCTTCAATAGGGTTTTGTCCTTCTGCATTTGATCTGTAAACTCCCTGAGTGCAATGTCTGACACATAATAATAACTTATATGATTTCTGCCAAGTGCATCAAGTAGTCTGGCAAAATAAATATCAGCTTTTAAAAATTATTGCTAAGATATACATAACCAAATTGGCCATTTTAACCATTTTTAAGTGTACAGTAACTGTACAGTTCAGTGCATTAAGTATATTCACACTGCTGTCACTACTTTCCATTCCAGAACTTTTCATCATCTCAAACTGAAATTCTGTACCCACTGAACTCCCCATTCTGCCTTCCTCCAGCCTCTGGTAACCACTCTACCTTCTGCCTCTAGGAATTTAACTGTTCTGGGTACCTCATATAAGTGGAATCATATAACATTTGTTCTTGTATGTCTGGCTTATTTCACTTTACACAATATTCCCAAGGCTCATCCATATCATAGCAAGTATCAGAATCTGATTCCTTTTTAAGGCCAAATAATACTCCATTGTACAAATATACCAATTTTGTTTAACCATTTATCCACTGATGGACATCAGGTTGATTTCACCTTTTGGTTATTGTGAATGACACTGCTATCAACATCAGTATAAACATATCTGAATCCAAATCACTATGTTTTCCACATCAGATGCATAATTTTACAGCTGCACCAGCAATGCACAAGGGTTCCAATTTCTCCACATCTTCACCAACACTTGTTATTTTGTTTCTGAATTATCTCATTGAGAAAGCACTTTATTAGTTAGGATGGCTATTAATTTTGATTTGCTTTCCCTAATGATTAGTGATGTTGAACATCTTTTCATGTGTTTACTGGCCATTTGTTATCTTCTATGGAGAAATGTCTATCCAAAAACTTAATGCCAGGCTTAGGCAGGGATCTTCTCTATCTTTAAAGAGCTGAATAATCAAGAAAAGGAATCTCTACAGCCTTCCAAATAATATAGTGATCTAAGTACCAACAGTCTGCAAACATTTAGCTGCCTTGTCTTATTGCTGTAACATTTCTAGTTTCTTTTTTCTTAATAAGGGTATGTCCTAGAAGTTGGCTGTTTAAGTATCTTTTTTTTCTAGAACAAATTATGACTCCTTTCCCATTTTACATAATTCATTACCTTAAAAAAAAAAAAAGAAATATGCCAGACCAAGTATTATTTGAAGAAATCAATGTGTTAAATAACTTTACTTATTAGATTTCACCAATAAAACTCATTCATGAAAGTCCCCTCCCTGCACAAAAACAAAACAAAACTGCTCTTTTTCTTGTTAACACATGACATATACATATTTTTTTTTTTAGGGTTGCACCTACCGCATAAGAAAGTTCCCAGACTAGGGGTCGAATTGGGAGCTGTAGTTGCTGGCCTCCACCACAGCCAGCACATCACAGGATCCAAGCCATGTCTGGGACCTAGACCATAGTGCACAGCAACATTGGATCCTTAACCCACTAAGCAAGGCCAAGGATTGAACCCATGTCTTCACGGATACTAGTCAGGTTCGTTACCGATGAGCCATGACGGGAACTACAATACGAGACATATTTTGAGAACACTTGCCTTTAAATCAGAAGTTGAGGGAATTTTTTCTTCCAGAAACATCTCTCCAAGTTGCTCATCTGAATTAGCAACAGATTCAATCAGCTCCTGCCGACGGTCAGAGGCTGCTGCCCTGAATTCTGCTGGAATTTCCCCATATCGAACAATCTGACTAAGAGTAGAAATACGTTATTTTGGTACTTTAAGAATATTCAATTAAACATACAAAACATCAATGAAAAAGATAAAATAATGGTCAAAATATTTTTTAGGTAAGTGCTCTGATATATCTGCATTAAAACCACAAATAAGACTAATGTATATTTTTAAAATTCAGACGGAATAGTGGGCAAAATACTTTAAAACAAGCAAACTACTGAAGGTTGCACTAGAAAATGGATGAGCCACGGTTCAAAGCCAATCTGACTCCAAAGCCCATAAATACAATACAGGTTTGACCTGTACAGGTCCACTTATACATGGATTTTTTTCCAATAAAATGCAAAAATATATGAACATTGTGTGCAAGACTTGTATTGAAGTGGATAGCCAATCCTTACATAGATATAAGGTGAGTGATATTTAATATGAAATTAACAATGTGTTTTCTTACTGTTTTGTAATTTTGCTTTCAAAGAATTACATAACCATAGCCTGCTTCTCTCACATAATTGAAGAAACTGTATATCATCCATCACTAAGCAATTTTTATATTAAGTTGTTTAAACTTAAATCTTAAATCACTTTTAAAAAGTCATAAAGCTTCTAATATTGTATTATAAATATAATATCACATGCCAGAAAAATTTTGTAATGACTCATTCATTTGCATATAGTCTAGGCCACTGCATCACATTAATTACACCAGGCTACCATAAAGCAATCATATTGCTGCTTCTTCCTTATCAATGTTATACCTATAAATAAATATGAATTTCTTTTCATAGTATCTTCTCATTTTTGGTATCTAGTATTAGCAATACATTAACATCTACAGTGCTTTGAATCATAATATTGATGTAGGTACTGACAGATGCTTCATCTTATCAACAGATGACATAAACTTACCATATGGATAAATAGAGTATTGTAAATGCATTTTCTCTTCCTTACAACTTTTTCTTCAGCTTTCTTAACACTTTCTTTTCTCCAGCTTACTTTATTGTAAAAATACACTATGTAATACATATTACATAGAAAATATGTGTCAACTGACTATCGGTGTTATTGATAAGCCTCCTAGTCAATAGTAGTAAAGTTTTGGAGAAGTCAAAATTATACTTGGATTTTTGACTGCGTGGGGAGACAGCACCTCTAACCCCCACATTGTTCAAGGATCAACTGTACCTGAAAATTCTATTAGCAAAATTAATCAGAATATCAGTCTCTAATATGTAGGATTAGAGGCTTGACTATTCCTTTTCATTAATAACAAACCAGGAGTTCCTGTCGTGGCACAGTGGAAATGAATCCGACTAGGAACCATGAGGTTGCAGGTTTGATTCCTGGCCTCGCTCAGGGGTTAAGAATCTGGCGTTGCCCTGAGCTGTGGTGTAGGTCACGGACACGGCTTGGATCTGGCATTGCTGTGGCTCTGGAGAAGGCCAGCAGCTATAGCTCTGATTAGACCCCTAGCCTGGGAATCTCCATATGCTGCGAGTGCGGCCCTAAAAACTCAAAAAAAGATTAAAAAATAAAAAAACAAAAAAACAAACCAAATTACATTTTTAATGCAGAAAACTCTTATTTTGTAGTTTAAAAAAAATTACCAAATATGACATACTCTTCAACCTTAACCTTAGTTTTCCATTCCTCTAGGGCAGATAGGTAAGAATCACAAACAAAATATACACAACCAAGAAGAAACAGATATGCTTGATACTTAGAAACATCAGTCTGAACATCTAAAAAATATTCTTTAAAAATGAAATCTGATGTCAAAAAATAACAAGCTTTTCAGGAAACACATTCCTTAAAAAAAAGAAAAAAAAAAAAGAAAAAGAAGTTAATTGCAAACAATTGCAAGCAGTCAGAAAACAAATCTTACTATCTAAAGAATGCTCTTCACAACCTCCCAAACTTAATTTCTTCCATCCTGGGAAACTTCTGGTTCTTATCCTGGGAAACTTCTGGTTCTTAGCCTTTCATGTCAGAATCTTCCTTTCAACACACACACACACACACACACACACACACACACGGGAAACTTCTGGTTCTTAGCCTTTCGTGTCAGAATCTTCCTTTCAAAACACACACACACAC